>NC_056729.1:234522425-234579925 GCF_019279795.1 Protopterus annectens | reverse complement strand
ATGGAAAAAGAGAAATACATGTAAAATGTATATGGAAAAATTCACTACCGAGTAAATAAAACTAGAAACTCTGGAATTAAAATATGACAGGGATAATGCTCCATTTGTCATAAAAGAGTGTGGTAGCTATGATACTTTATATCAGAACTACTGAGTCTTTAAAAAGCTTTGAAAGCCATTCAAGAGCAAGAACTTGAAGATAAAAAAACTGTGAGATACACTGAGAAACCACATTAACGTTATTGGGTGATATTCTGAAACAACATAGCTTAAAGAAAATGCTAATTAATGCCATCCTACTTTTCATTTTCAGCTTGCGCCTCAGAATTTGGCTAAATTGTCTAAATATCCATGTCCAAATGGTGATCATTTGAAACATCGGGACCAACTAGAGCGTGTCTAGAAATACAGAAACTGAATGGGAGAATGATCGGACATACATATAACTACAAACCACTTGCATTTGGGTTCCATATGTAGCCAATTCTCTGCAGCACATGAAGAATAAAAAGAAGTTGCATTAATTAGCATGTTTCATAATAACTACTGTTTCTGAATATCCTACTTTGAGAATATCACAAAAGCTGAGCTAATCTGTAATTCAAGACAATTATGCAAATAATATAAACAAACAAAAGATTCAATGTAGCTTTGAGGAGGACAGGCAAACAGTTGATAAAATTAATAAAACAACAATGATACAAAATGAACAAAGTGCATGCAAATGTCACTGTTGGTGGATCCTGATGCAGAGAAATCATTCATAGAGTCAACAGAGATTTTATGAGCAGAGCAATGGAAGAATTTGCATTTCCTAATAGGGTTAATAATGAGATTATATGAAGTGATGACTGTAATAATTTAGGTTGCAGGATTTCTGTCTGACAAGCTGCATTTGATCATAAGAATCAGGTTGAGATGTCCTTGCTTCCCTTTTTTATTTGCTTTATATTTAGAACCATTAGCAAAACAAAATAAAGGCATCAGAAATTCAAGGCTTTGACTAATATAGTAATCAAACAAAAAGCTAGATTTATTTGCAGATGATAGCATTTTCTGCACAATAAAGTGAGTAAAGGACATTTTTTAAATTAGATCATTTTGACACAGTCTTAATTCTTTTTGGAATACAAAAATAAAGGAAGATAAAACAAAGGTTATAGCAGTAAACTATTTACCTACATATTGATACCCATATTTATCGGGATGTGATAAGATGAAGACTTTTTGGTGTATGGATTAAAATGACTCTAATATAGCAGCTAAGGATCTTTGGGAAGAGACTAAACAAAAGGTAATACAAAAAACTACGAAGCTAGAATCTATTGATTACAGATATGGATAGAAAGACACAAGGAGTGAAGATGTTTTAGTCCATTTAGGTCATTTACAAGTCAGGAATATTTTTTCAACCAAAGGAGAAGTGATACATGATATTTAATAAAGAGCTGATAGAATTTATTTTGGGGGAAGAGGACAATATATCCCCATAGTACAATGTTTTTTTACAATTTCCTGATTAGAAGGGAAACATTGTAGCTATGCAGTTAAGGCTCATACATAACTCATGCAGAAGGTTATAAATCAAAGATGACGATGACACAAGTGAGGGGAGTTCAAGAAATAAGGGGATACTAGAATTTTGGATGAAGAATCTTAAGGAAATTAGCAACTGTGATGCCCATGCACTGGCCATCAAGGATCCTCAATCCTCACCACTAGCATCATTGAAGGGCATGCACATTGGGAAGGATAACAAGTACACACACAGTACAGTACAATTTCCCTTAAGATCACACAGAGATCACAATCAGTCTGGGCCTGGTTTCTCCCTTTCTCTCCAGATCCCCAATAAGACTTCCCTCTGGAACAGCTATAGGATCCAGATCTCTGCCTAATGGTCAAGCTAAAACCTCCATCACCCTCTCTGTCCAACCACTGCTTCGTGTCCCTGCCCAAGTAGCTGACACACACATTCTTTGAGATATAAGTTATATACAAACACACAAGACACTCCCGGGGAAGGCTGGCACAGGTTCTCCAGCTATACCCCCTTTTCTCCAGTCTATAAGGTAGAAATCACTGCCACCAAATAATGCCCTTCCCAAAGGGTGAACAATTCCAGTGTGTAATATTACTGTTATCCAAATAGTAAGTGTGCTGAACAGCAAGACTTTTGGAGTGGTTTGGACAGTATCACCAAATACATTCAATGTACTCTCAGAGCTTAAATTATCTCTGCACAAAACAGCCACAGCTGCAATGTTTAAAAAATATTTAATAATAAATAATAAAAACACAAGATAAATCTCATTAGTTCAACACAGTGCCAATCAAGAGTTCAGAAATCACAGGAACTTTAAAACAAAATTGTAGGATAGTCTGACATAAATATAGAAAACAGCTATACTAATCTGGCTAAATTCCTATCTAACTCTAAGAGAAAATATGTCCTAAATAACTTTACTTACAAGGCAAAGTTCTGGTGAGTTGTTGTCAGCTTCAGACAAAATCCAAAATGCTGAATCTTTCTCTCTGAGAAAGTCTTAAATTGATAATACCCAGTACTGCTGACTCATTTCACATTACATCTTTTCATCACTTCTCCTTTAGTTCCCAGGCTAACAGAAACTCAAATTTTAATTTCTTTGTAAGCTGCACCTGGCCAGGAAGCCACAGCAATACAAGACATCATTAAATGTAAAATCTAGCAATTATTGCCTTAATAACAATAGAAAGAATTTGCTAGCTCAGACATCCTGTCTCCAGGCCTGAGATCAAACACCACTGTAATTCTTTACTTAACAGCTTTCTTCCAGCAGGGTGCACTGTGGTTACATTTTTGAAGTTCAGCATATACTGCAACACAGTTTTCTTACATTTAGTTTTCTTACATTTGTAAACCCAAGCCTGTAGATTATATTAATATTTACAATGACATAGAATTATCTGTAAAATTCTATCTAGCTAGGCTCTCAGCATTCACAGCAATGGCCATATGAAAAAAATGCAATTCAAAGGGAGTTATTTCAGGGAGACTCTTTGTCACATCTACTCTTTTGTCTTTCCCTTAACCCATTAAGCTTTTGGCTTAACAGATTAGGTCATGGTTATAATTTGGCTCCTAGAAAACAACAAAGTATAAAGACCTCTCATATGTCTTTTTGTGGATGATTTTAAAACTACATAGTTCATCAGATGAGGAGCTGAAAGCACAACTGCAAGTGGACAAAACTTTCTCAGATGGTATAGGAATTTAATTTGGTGTTGTTAATTGTGCAAAAGCAACATTTAAAACAGGAAAGCTGCAGCACCAAGAAAATATCAGTCTGGGACAGGATTGTGATATGAATCAATTTGAGCAGGTGGGGGTATATGAATATTTTGGAAATGATGAAGGACTGACAATAAAACATGAACAAATGTGAACAAAACTTAGTAAGGAATATTTGAGAAAACTAAGATTAATACTGAAAACAGACCTGATATCTAGGAACAAAGCTAAAGCTATAAACCAATTTTCTCTTTCTGTTCTAACTTTTAGGTGATTGACTGGCCCCAAAAGGTATTGGATCAGTTAGACTGGAAAACATGAAAAATGCTTCACTTTTATCAAATGATATATAAAAATCATTGTATACCAATATTATATATTTCTCATTCTGAAAGAGGTATAGGCCTTCTCAGAATTAATTACGTGTAGATCTGCAATTACAGAATTGCATATATATATATATATATATATATATATATATATATATATATATATATATATATCTGCTGACTTCACCAGAGCCACACATACTGAAAGTTTTAAAACATGAGGAGTACAAGGCTAAGATGACTTCCCTGCTTAGTTTAGAAAAAGCATATCAGTGTCAAGTGGTAATGGAAATCAAACTAGAAATAGCAAAAATCATGCAAGTGAATTTGCCAAAAAATCAAAAGAAAGAATGTAAGGAGAAGGATCAGATGAGAAGACAAGAAATGTGTGAAAGGCATAAATATAGTTGCAAGTCTAGAAATCTCCTGGAACAACCTCATGTCAAAGAGTATCTGATGTCTGATGCAAGAATGGTTAACAAGAGGTTAAATTAAACCAACAGATGAAATGATAATGTTGTCAGCCTAGGATAGTGAACTACATACATGTTGGTTTACAATGTCCACTGAACATGTGGAAGAGCAGGTTCTGTAAAACAAAACTGGAGACAGTCACTCTTCATGTTGCTGTGTGTGATACATTAATGGCCAAAAGCAAGACTGTTGTATTGGGGATTAAGCAAACATTGCAATACTGAAGTAGCTGAAAAACACTGGAAACATGAGCCACAAAGCATTATGGAGAATGATGATGTGTATATCACATGGGATCACCCATTACCAACAGTTAAACAAATACTTGTGAGAAAACCAGATATAGTAGTCTATGAAAGAAGGCAAAAGTGGCATTGATCATTAAAATTGCTACACCCATTGTTTACAGATTATTTCATACAGAGAGGCATACACTCATAAAATACCAGGATTTACAGGCAGAAATGAGGACAATGTGGAAGAAAAATACTTGGATGGTTCCAATAGTAGTAGGAACAATAGGCCTCAAAAAACAATTGCAGTCATTTAGATATGCTACTGATACATGAAACTCTGTATGAATTCCAGAAGGAGTCAATTATGGGCACATTGTGGGTGCTGTGAAGAGCACTTTTGGCTAACATCAAAGAATGAAACAATACTAATTTTACAAACTTTAATCCCACTTTGATTTTAGAATGGGGTTCATTCCCATCATTGTATTAGAAAGTATAAGAAAACATTATATTTTAAGGTGGCAATATGTATTCTAAAAACCAAGCCAACACAGGAATGGAGAAAGGAGTTTTTACCAATAACAATATCTCCAAGTACAGGTATAGAAAATATGCAATATTGGGTTGGAATGCACTGTTGAAAATTATCAAAGAAACCAAGATATGTGGAACAGATAACTAGTGAGGGAAAGGTAATAGCGTGGGATAAGGCCACACAATTGTTTGGACTTCAGGTTAGGGACTGTCTTACCTACTATGGACTAATAGAATCTAAGCATAGGAGAGTATAAATGAAAGACTAGATCTGGTTAAGATTTTAAAAAAGTCTAAAACTGAATCTACTGTTAAAAGAAGGCAATTAGTAGGTCATGCAAAATATTGCATGGTAACTATAAGAATTGATGAGAAGAGGACAGAACAAAATTGAGAAGAGTGATTGGAAAGGCAATTTGCAAAGGAAGAGTTGCAGGACATCTGTATGGTTTCCAAGTATGCAACAAAGTCCAAAACTATTATGATTTTATTTTGGATGTAATTGTTTTCATAGCAATTGTATACCCTAAGCTAGACATCAGATATTTTTCTTTGGGTATAAAGCAAATGTCAGAGATGTTAAGGGAAAGAACAAGGGAATTTAGAATTTTTGTTTTGAGCATATAACATGTTCGTAACATGTGAAAGATCCCTACAGAGTACATTGCCAGAAATTTTGGAGAAGCAAATGTTTGTAACTAAAAAATGATTCTTTAATGCTGCAATACAGGATCTGAATAGCCCAGACATATTACAGCTTTATTAAGCTTAATACTATTGCCTTCCTTAAAAGCAATTGCTAGAGGATAGAAATTAAAATCTACATCAACTATAACTAAAGTATTGAATACTGTAAAAGAGATCTTTAGAAAAGGGAAGGAGCAAATTATATAGAAATACATGGACTTTGTGGGGAAAATATGCAGCGTAATCTTTAAGAGCAGGAGTAATAAAAGTTAAGGGAGGGCAGGGACTGGGCAATTTATGTAATTTTGGAGTGAGTGAAAATTGTTAAAAAGAAAGGGAGTTTGCATGCAGCATGTTTTATTCCAGGTCTCATGGCTATAAGGTGAGTTTAGCTGTAGGTTTGGGAGCTGTGTTTTTGTTTGACATATTTTAGGTGAAGGTGGGGGATAGGAGCAAGGGGAGGAAAAGGTGTTAAGTTATACTGGTTGGTGATCGGTGGGCTCAGGGAAGGACGTGAGGCAGATAATGGGTGGGGGGGTTATATATTACTGAACTGACAGTGATTTGGTCTCTTTGGCTCTGAGTCCCAGCATTTTCTCTCCCTCCATTCTTTGACATTGATAAGTAATGGTGGAGACCAGAAGAAGGCTGCGTCACGGGAATGGAAATATTTCTTTCCTTGTGCTTCATGCTTCCTTTTTTGTCATTCAGACAGTGAGAACTTTGTCACACTACTCGTTGTTTGAGTTTGATTGATGTTTGGTGAGTGGAGGATAGACGCTACTAGGAGGTATTAATAGGAGGCAGCATTCTTCTACAATGGCTATCCTTATAGGGATTGCTTTTATATATGTTTATTATGTTACTGGTAAAAGTGAGTGCAATCTTTTCATATTGCCTGTGTTTATGTTTGGTTGAATTCACAATTATATGTATGTAGTATCTATTCTGCTTTTATGCATATAATAAATTCTGGCTGCAGCCTCATTTGGTGGAATTATTGTCTTTTGCATGAGGACAAGGACAAAATATATAGTTATAGTACATGAAAACAATAATGGAGAAGTATCTTTTACTATTACTACATGGTTAGCCATGTTACTTTAAAAAAAATGTCATGTTTAGTAAAAATATTTTTGAAACGTGATATTATATGAGTACTAAGCAGTGCTTGAAATTAATTTTCTTTATACACTAGAGTTTCAGCACTATGAAGAGCAGACTAAATAAATTAATTTATTAAATGAAATCCCACAACACACTGCTTTTTTGACCAAGTTCTACTGCAATGCACACTTTTTCAATATCTTTGAGAACAATAATGTAGCTTATAATACTACCAATTCAAGAAGAAAATGACAAGTACAAAAGTAAAAATTCTATTGGATGAAAGTTTGGAAACATAACTACAGCTTACACTTTAAAGTTTATTTAACAGCAGCAACATTCCAGACTTTCCCGTGAAAGCTTTACATACTAATGATGTCAGCATATTTTGGCTTGGGAGCCAAATGACATCCTTAAACTGAAAATATTTTACAAGTAAATAGAGGCAGTGAGGGCTGTTAAATACACTTCAAATTATAACCTATAAATAACATTATTCTCTCAAAGAATTCCTATCCTTGGAAACATATTCCTTTTTTATTAAGGAAAGTATTTCTTTGCCGTTTTTCAAACATAACTTGGATGAGTAGATGGAAACTGTAAATTCATCCCTATTGTATATCCTCCATAGAAAGGGGAAGTTAAGAGTGGAATTTGGTCTTAATAAAGTTTAAACAATTAGTGGGACTTTAGTGGCTAGAATGTGAATTATCAAACTAATCAACAGTCTAGAAGACCCTATAAACCAATATGACATACTACATTTCTGCACAAGATGTGCCTGAGCAGCACTGTGTGGACATACAGGGTGTAGTTTGATATCCATACTAGGAGATGCAGTATTTTTGGGCAGAGAGCTGACTCCTGGGTACATAAATGAGAATCACAGCAAATATACGTGTAAGGTGCCATCCAGGGAGTAGGCTCATACTACAGTAAGCAAATACCATGAAAAATGAATGCATGAACTCACAGTTTGAAGCCTCTCAAAAATTAAGAAGTATGTGTGGTAGCTATGTTGCTCCTGTTAGTCTACAATGTGCTGGATAAAGTTATATATCCATACAATATTTGCAATTGTAGTGCTATTGTATTTACACATTGACTGACACCTATCAGAATTACTACCAGAATTATAACATTGGGAAAAGCAAATATATAGGAAAGTCAGAAGAAGGGAAAGTTAGGAAGGGAAAGGACACAAAGAAGGACAAGATCTAGGAGTGTGCAGCATAGGCAGGTAGGAAGGAGGGGGGGGGTCAAGGCTTTACTTTTTGTTCTATGTAGATAAAGGAGAAGAGAAGGAAGTGTGAGCAGATCCTTAAGGTGCAAAATGGGATAAGACACTGTGTAAGGACAGGCAGATACCCACATTATACACCCATGGCACATATGTAACTTCCATTATGTCATTGTTACGCACTAAAACACATCTTTAATCTTTGTCTTACAACTAACACCATGCCTAATATGGAAATCTACTATAGTAAAATCACTGCTCCAAAAAGAAAAATCCGCATTCAGATCACCCTATTGCCCCATTTCCATCCTCTCAATCCTGTGTGAAATCTGTGATAAAATTGTCTTCCTTCAACTCACCTTCTCTCGCAAAAGCACCATACCTTCTTTTCAGAGAGGAGTATGACTTTAGCCATCTCGTCTCTGACCAATAAAATTCTCATGTAAATGGACAAAGGTGTGTTTTCTGATGCACTTTTTATAGACATCACCAAACCCTTTGACTTAGTCAGTCATTCCTCTCTTATAGTCCACCTTACAGAACTAGGAATTGTTCCTGATGCCATCCCTTGGTTCCAAAGTTATCTGACTAAGCTTCATTTCTCAGTGAACTGTAACCCCTGTAACTCTCTCTTCTCTCCATTACTTAAAGGAGTACCTCAAAGATCTCTTCTTGCCCCCTTATGCTCTGTATATACATCGATAGACTTCACTTGATGTCTTCCTCTACATAAATGACATAGTCCAACAACTCCTTAATTACTTTACAGCAAGATCACTCAGTGAGTGGATTACTACTAAACGCCTCATAGTAAATACATCTAAAACTAAATCTATACTTTTTGGTACTAAACAAAAAACTTAGCAGATCCATGAAAATATTAACGATATATGACCACAATAATAATGCGTTATACCAAGTCTCCTCTTTCAAGTATCTTGATCTCTTATTAGACACTTCCCTCAACTTCCACTTATATCTTGATAGTACACATCAAAAATTAATTGACTGCTTTTCTGGTCACCAAAATAACCCCCTTCTTTTCATACCAAGTCTACAATAAGAAGGCGAATGCTACTTCCTCAACTCAGTCATCCTAGCTCTTATAACAGAAGCCTCTACTCCACCAATATTCAAGGTAAGTGTGTGATTGTGTGGACGTGAGGGTTAGGGTGGGTTTGTTGAGTTAGGGTTAGGGCGCGGGTCAGGTATGTGTCCGATTGTGTGGACATGAGGGTTATGGTGGGGTAGGTGAGTTAGGGTTAGGGCACGGGTGAGGTGACTGTGCGTTAGTGACGGACCTTACGGTTAGGATTTGGGTTAAGGTAAGTGGATAGTTAGTGGTGTATGTATAGTTTAGTGTAGGGCTAGTTGCAAGAGTTTAGGTGTATGTGTGTGGATTGTTGTTTGTTTGGTGTGCTTGTGTTGTGTGTATGTGTTTTGGAACAGCAAATCTTTTCACTAGGAAAAAATTTGCTGTTCTGAATGTTCGATGTTTTAAATTTTCGATTGATAGGGTTCGATATTAGAACACTCGACATTTTGAATGTTCAGTGTTCTAATATAGACCCGGTTAGGGCAACTCCATGACAGTAAGTATTAGTGGTGTTCTTCACAGCTATGCCAGCAGATGAGCACATTGCATGTGATGTGGGTACAGCTACCACTGTGCGGCCTGGCAGGGACAATGATGCCAATACATGTTGGCCCCATTATATTATATGACTGCATTTGTGATTCTAAAGATTTAATAATCTAAACTCTGTACTGTACTAAATTGCATATCTCTGCTTTTATGCATGTAACCTCATTATACCCATGTTAAACTTGCATTCACATAATATTTTGTGGAGCTTGTCTCTCCGAGTCTCCACTGAAAATGGGTTTTTGACCTAGTATACATTCCTGATAAACAAATGTCAGTAAATAAATAAATAACTAAATAAATAAATACAATATTATGTTGGTTGCAGTCAGCATCAGTCAGCACACTATCATTTAGGTACAATCTACTGTGACCAAGTCCAACATAGAACTAGTTGCTGTTGTTCTTCAATGTTTTTGAGGATGTCACCCATTTCTGACAGCAACACCATGTAGACATGGATTATAAGGACATAGTTATGATTGGACTTATGAGCTCTGTGGTAGTATATATGTATATCACTTTCATCTCCACTACCACCATACAGAGCATTACCAGTGCCAACATCACTGTTGATGTTACAATGCAGTTTGGGGATGAGATAGGGTATGTTTCTGGGGTGTCCATTAGGAATGGCCATAACAGGGTACATAATCTTCACTTGTGTGTAAAAGGATATGAAATTCTGCCTGCTCTTACTGTATGCAGAAAGGTCCCAATTTTCCATAGACAGGACACCTCACAAACTCCACCTGTATCACAGTCTTATAGTCACACACCATCTCTGTCAGTGGAACCTAAAGTCCTAGTAGAACTGGCCAGTGATGTGGACCAGGTCAGAGACATATAGTGGCATCCTACTCCAAATCGTATGAGAAAATTGTCCCTGAAACAGTCACTGTCATGACTAGAACCCTATCTCAGTCTCCAGTGAAAATGCTGTCATCACCCAGTGTGCCATGCCCTAACTACATGTGCACATGATGATGACCATAACCCAGTCCACCCTCGATATTAAGTGGTGTACATGGGATGTCTGACGCATCACATGTGCCAACCTTGCATTAACTAGTATACCATGACATTAACACTGCATGCATCATGTTTGCTTTGTGTGACACAGTACTGTCACTGTGTGTTTTTAAGGGCCCAGACTGCGGTGGTGGTGCTGCGGTAGCATTGTCACTTCACAGTAAGATGTTGTCCTGTTCGATTCTCAGTTAAAGCATCTTCTGTGTGGAGACACGCTTGAATGGGCGTACCTTCATTGAAGGTTGTGCGTCAGGGCTGGCAACTCGGTACGTAAAAATCTACTGCCAATCATTAGCAGACCGTAGTTCTACTGTGGCGACCCCTAACCGGGAAAAGCCGAACGATACAACAACAACTTCAGGACTAGGCTTTGGGCTACTGTGCCTACCACTGTCATGGAGGTTGTACAATTTCTGTTTGCTGTTGTTCTACCTCACTCTCATCAGAAGATGGTGTTGATACATCTTCCAAGTTGATTGTGCATGTATGTAGCACGTGTGTAGAATGTGTATGCAAATGGTCTGACTCTACAAGTGTCTTAGTGCTGTCCGACTGTTTACATACCAAAATATGATGTAACATGCAGCATACTTGGAACTTGTCAGGGTCAAACCAGAGTGAACATCAGACAATATAGGTGGAAATGGGCATCAAAAGCCAAGGCTGTAATGGGAATCCTGCATCACCACAATAGTGTATGAATGTGCATGTTTGTGTATGCATGTGGGAGGTTGATATATTTTTGTGCACTATACATGTACATTAATTTTAGCCAAAGTACTTGCATAACTAGAAGCCCTTGTCGAATGTCCTTATGAAGGAAGTGATAATATAGCTGATATGTTTGGATAAACGGAAATCATTTCAGCCTCCTGGATGTTGTGCAGGCACATTGTTTATGATCTTACATGCATTATGTATTTTCTAGAAGCTCACAGAATGGAAGCCTTTCTTGACCACAACATTTTGTGACCATTGGCTAATTGGACCAATTATTGCTATATTTGTGCTATCTATGTCATCCAGTACCTCATGGATACTGGCAAAGTCATAAAATGCACTTATGACATTAGCTTTTATTTGTGGTGTGTAAGGAAATAGTATTTATTCTGCCACATACATAACATGCCTGTTAAAGAAACCGTTACATATTCTAGTGGTAGTGGCCTATGAAATCAGTAGTGTGCCCACTGCTTGTATATAACAGGTTCAAGTACTTATAACAGAGAGATCTGTACACACTTTTTTCTCCACAGGTATGGGAAGGTCAGGCATTCCTATAGCTTCTGTGTGTGTGTGTGCGTGTGTGTGTGTGTGTGTGTGTGTGTGTGTGTGTGTGTGTGTGTGTGTGTGTGTGTGTGCGTGTGTGCGTGTGTGTGCATGTGTGCGTGTGTGCGTGTGTGCGTGTGTATGCATGTGTGTGTGCGTGTGTGCGTGCATGTGTGTGTGTGTGTGTGTGGGGGGGGGTGACAAGCATCCAAGGCCCATATGATATCCTGAAGTGATAAATAATCTTCTGATTAGTGAAACTTAAGTATATTACTTGCTGGTGGTAATATTATCATTGGTACCACCGATGAGTGACAAACTACAGTTGTGCTTATCATAGGAAAGAGTATCAATCAATTATGTATGCTGCTGCATGACCAATGCTGTTTCCTCTAGCATTCTTACCACCTGCAACTCCCACCTGTTGGCATTGTTTGCCCTTAAATATTAAGGTGCATACTGATGGTTAATTTCTTTGCATATGACTAATAATTGTGACTATATTCTCACATATAAAACAATCACAGTGACACACCATAGAGGGCAAATGTGGTATTGCTCAAATATACAAGACAGATAATCACTAAAATCAAAAATAGAGCAATCCACATTCATCCATGGTCTGCGGATTGCTCTGTTTTTGATTTTAGTGATTATATTCTCACATATGTTTGCACATTAAGTGGGCTTCATTTTGCAAGCAGGTTTCAATTGCGTATCATTGTGCTGTGATTTGCATAAATCTTGTCTAGTGGATTTGTGCTCCCTGCTCTGCAGAACACAAAAAACTAGAAATGGCTAACAGTCTGCTTGCTGCTGATTCTTGTGCAGCTGTGTGCTGAATAATATAAGACTTGTTTTTTATTCCAATTTGAAAGCAAGTTTTTAAATAAAATCACAGTGTACTTTGAGAGACTATAGAAATATTTTACATATAAACCAGACATAACTCATGCAACTCTGGCAGGTAATGCAGAGGATTAAGGCTATCAGCTATTAATGAGTCATTTCCTATAGTCCAGGGTTCGATTCCTTCAGACTCTTTTTATCTACTGTGTGACTTTGAGCAAATCACTTAACCAACCAATGGTCTAGGAAATTAGGTTAGTCCCCTCAATAATCTCCAGGACTGCCTGCATAGTGGTAACTTATGAACCTTATTCAAAAGTGAAATTGTTCATAAAATAAAGATGACAGAAATATCTGAGTAAGAAAAAAAAAAACAGTAGATTTAAAAAATGTAGTATAATGAATAAATGCAAACCAAACTCGTGTAAAATAAAGGGGCTAGGTAAAACCTAAAGTAAATAAAAAATAGATAAGCATTCCTAATTTTATATGTGATGGTACAATGAAATAAATGTGAATGATGTGGGGTGTGCAGTATTTATCTACTTGCACTTAAATTAGTCCACTCAGGCTTCAAACTTATACTCTAACTGCAGCGCAGCACTCACAGATAAAAAATGCTGAAATCACATTCCTAGTACTGATCATTGCTTAAACATCTGACAGGGGATGGTATTTATGCTCCTTGGCACATGGAAACATCAAGTTACATAAATAAAACATACGGTAAGGCATGCATTAGTAGCTGATATTTGCCATTTACTGTAAATATCAAAGTAGCACTACAAATGACCACCATTGCTAACAATATGCTATGTGTATTTTACTGAAGCTATAGATATATAACTAGTAACAGAACAGTTCAGATATGCAGAACTGTACAAGTGAATGCAGGACAGAGACAAAGCATTACAAATAATATATAACAAATTAAGAACTTAGAAGATCATCAAGTCATCATGAATTAATGCATGGCATTTCAATGAGCCAAAGCAAAAGTGAGCAAGTATAACCTTTATAAACAGTAGCACACCTCTAGAAACATGGAAATGGCATTCATTTTATAAATATATTGTTCTTTCATGTGTGTTTATAGATGAAGACATGGTATTATCCCTGCGATTCAGAAAGAGTTACCACCAGTGGTAAGCTATAATGTGGCCATTTTTCTGCTATGGTAGTCGTGTCTGATTCAGATACAGGCCCACGACAGTGACTATGCAGTGCTAGTGGGTCATCTCCTTGGCCGAGCTGCATGCTAATAAGGTATTCCAGGAGAATGGTTCAAGATTGTTAGCCATGTGCTATCACCTGGAAATGCATCTGGTAAAACATTTATGAATTGCTAAAAAATCCTGCATTACTTGGGGGCGGCGCGAGACACCAGGGAGTTTTAATATTTGCTTACATTATGTAAAAAGGTAATACAACAACAGGAGATTTTGGAGCAGAATAAAATATGTGGGAACACTCAAACACCAGGAAAACTTAAATATTACTGTTACTCACTTTAAATTTTAATAGAACGAAGTTTAGCAGCATGAAATACAGATGGGGGAGTATTTGACACCAGGAACTGTATTTAATATTATGTTATCATATCAAAAGTTAATTAGCAGCACGTTTTACATGGAAGATCACTAGAGACCAGAAACATTCTTTAATATTACTCTCAGTCCCTTAAAAAGTTTACCTTGAAGACTGTACCCCTGGTGCAGAAAGTAGCACATTAACAAAACAGAGATTTAGTACTTTATACTTACTGAGGACTTCTTAAAATAATAGATCCTGCATTTTGATGTATTTTTTTTCTGACCAGTATAAGAGGCAGGAAACTCTGATGTTGCATTATAGATAGACAGCAATAGTGCATGAGCTATGAGAAACAAATAAGTATGTGGCACAAAATCAAGAAAGTTCTGTATAATCAGAGATGGTCTTGAAGGATGGGGCTGTGCCCAGATTGAGAGACTGGGGTTGCATACCTCTAAATGACAGAGCTAAAGACATCCAGCAAAGACAGAAAGAACAGTAGGCAACACCAGGGAGGATGTTTAAATATTACTCAGAGTCACTTAAAAAGTTAATAGAGAAACAAGTGTAACATCACAATGCAGTCTGTGATGATAGGAGGTACTGCCAGCCATGACAGGAGAAATAGGGCAGTGGATTTGTATGATATGCCAGCACAGCTAGATGAGATTTTATAAATAATTATGTGTCATTTGTACATCAAACTGATTTATACAGATGCTTGTGTTGAAATGTATTTGTGAGGTTTACTTGTGTTAAAATGTATCAACAGTGTGCCCTGCTGGAAAGAAAAGAGATGTACATGCATTATTGTAACTGTTTAAATGTATACATTGTAACAGCATATACTAGAAGTGAAGAGGTTAATCTTAATTCAACCAAAATTTGCCAAATATTCTTGAAATTGAATGGCTTCATGGGTTAAGCCATAAAAATGTTATCCCACAGTTTTGAATGGAGCCAGAGACACATCTGTGCTAGAAAATAGGTTCTAGCTCTTATAGGAAGAGTAGATGTCTTTTATGGTTTTATGACTTCCTTTAGATCTGAACAAAGCTGTATCTGTATGTATTATAACATATAGGTGCTAAAATCCTGTCAGCATTTAGTGTTGGTAATAGCATGGGAAACAGAGTCAGACAGCAAGATGTGTGTGATGTCATTCTTTAAGCCAAAAACAATATTTATATATTAGTAGGAGTTTTCTCCCAGCATTCTGAATTCTGTCTTGGACCTGACAACAAGGACCACTTACATACATTATTTCACCTTGCTCTATTTGGAGCAGCAATTCTTTTAGCCAATCAGAGCAGACAGGTGATCCATTGTGGCAACCCCTAACTGGGAAAAGCTGAAAGAAGAAGAAGAAGGAATAGATAGTGAGACTAGCTAAATACTGTCTTTTATAACTGTGTTAAACTTTCCATTGGTGTTATTTTTAATATTCCCTGTGGCTGAAACTCTGGTGTTTACTCTAAACAGATATTTAGTATTTTCTTGTTCTTTTATTATTTATTATTAAATACATTTAAACCTCTCATTGTGGCTGGTCCTTTCAGAAAAATGTATGTTTTGAGAGTATTTGCACATTTTTATTTGGTGACAGCTCTGACCACTCCTGAAAGCCTTGCTGTTTGGTCAACAATACCATTTGTATTAATATTAACTTCACTATGTATAATTGGATACCTTTTTAAGAGCCTTATAGCAACTGACTGGTGGCAGTGATAACTACTTTATGGTCTGGGCAGAAGGGGGCACAGTGGGTAATCTGTGCCAGTGTGTGTGTGTGTGTGTGTGTGTGTGTGTGTGTGTGTGTGTGTGTGTGTGTGTGTGTGTGTGCGTGTGTGCATGTGTGCGTGTGTGCGTGTGTGCGTGTGTGTGCATGTGTGTGTGCGTGCATGTGTGTGAAAATTAAATCTCAAAGACTATGTCTGCTAGCTACTTCAGGTAGGGATACAGAGCACTGGTTTCACAGACAGGGTGCTGGAGGACATGGCTTGGATACTCAGCTGAGGATCTAACCCTACAGTTGTGCTAGTAGAGAGTCTTATTGTAGACCTGGAGGGAGAAAGAAACAAAAATCCAGACCCTGGACTGAGTGTGTTTCCAGGGTGTTCTTAATGGAAATTGTGCTTGATGCAGAGAGGTCTGCAGCTGGAAATACTGAGTGCATCCATTTGTATTCAAAGTGAATGTCCCTCCCCAGTGTAAGTGGTAAAGATTTAGTCTCCTTGATTACTGGCCCAATGTGGGGACATCACACAGTTTATGAACAATAATATGAATGAAACTGTAATGTTTGGTTTTATTGACTGACTGTCAATGAAAAAATAAGAGGCTATAGCAGAGATTTTCTCTAAACTCACAGACAGGTAAGAGGTATGGCATTGTGTGTGTGTGCGTGTGTGTGTGTGTGTGTGTGTGTGTGTGTGTGTGTGTGTGTGTGTGTGTGCGTGCATGCGTGTGCGTGCGTGAGTGCGTGTGTGTGTGTGTGTGTGTGTGTGTGTATGTGTGTGTGAGTGTTTGTGTACCTGTGTTAGGTGAAAAAGTAGTGCTGAAAGGGAACCCACACAGTATGATGAAATTATTAATAAAAATGGAAAAGATAATAAGAAAGAAGGTTCAGGTAGTATCAGTCACTCATTCTCATGTTTGGCTGGCTGGTTCCTCCAGTGTACAGGCTGCTCCTCATTCCAATATCAACTGGGGTAAAGTCACTACCCAATTACTAATACTACTTCTCTGTGGTGGAGCTGTTTACTACAGGCCCAGCAACTCCCTTCCTACTCTGGCCTGTGCCCTCCTCAATGCACATAGCATTAGAAACATGCTAGACCACAAAATTGTTTTTATTTTGCAGTACAACCCAGACATTCTAGCAGTCAGAAAATCCTGAGTCAAAAAGTATCTCCTAACTTCAAACCTTTGGTAACATAATAAAAACTTGTCAATGATGCCAGTCCAGGCAAATGATCATTTAGAGGCTCTCTGATTATGTACAGAAATAACCTAAACCAAAAAGCCATTGCCCAGGAAAACTCCTCCTCAGACTCTACACCTAACTAGATTCTCCTAAAATTACCATCTCTAAAAGGCAAATCACTACTGATCTGTACAGTTTATCTACCTTGCCCTACTTCCTTAAATAAATTCAAATAAATTATCACTAACATCGTTAATAACACTCCATAATAACATAATATTCTAGGTGACTTCAGTTTTAATTATCATGCTCCTCTTTCATCTGACATAGGTACTTTCCTAGAAGAACTAGGTCTACTTCAACTTATAAAAGAATCAACAAGACCTAACCCCAGGTCCTCCAAACACTCCATACTTGACCTGATTATTACAAATGTACCAAAATCCATCTCCAACATAAACATTCTCCCATCACTGTCACTGCCCAGTTACCTTTACAATTGTTAACCATTCTATATAACTACTGTCAATATTAAAAGCCTTCAGAAACCAGAGTAGCACAAATATAGACAACTCAGAACCTTTTTCACAGGCCACAACTGGAATCATATACTCTCCTCTGATGACCCTAATGCAGCAGCTGAATACCTAATCAACTTTCTACTCCATCTGCAAGACAAATTCTTCTCACTTAACCACAGGCTTTGTAAACCCAGCAAAACTGAATGGATATCCACTGAACTCGAGCATCTTTTAGCTCTGGGGGATAAAGAATGGCAAAAATGGAAACAGACCCCCCCCCAACTGACAACAGCACTTCCTTTATAGTCATGCGTATCCTAGCCAAGAAGTCCATCAAAAGGCACAAAAGAAATCTCCAAACAAAGAAACAAATTACCCTCTTACATTCCCCCAAATATCTTTGGAAACAGGTTAACCAGGAAGAAAACCTCCACATGATACCTTATCTAGAAACATCATTCAGTGTGGTACAACAACACTTTCTGCAGAGGATTTCCTTAAAGAATTTAGCAATTTCCTATCAATAAAATTCGCACTTCCCACAGATCATGCATTTCCCACCTCACCATCAACATTCTTCTCCATCTTCCACGTCAAATACAAACATCCCAAAGAAGTCTCTAATTTACTTGAAATTATTTCTACTGACACACCTCCTGGATTTGACAACATAAACAATTGGTTCATATATCACAACAGAGAACATATATGTCGTCCTTTCATTCACATATATAATCTAGGTCTCATACAAAATATCATGATAAAGATTTGGGAAACTGTTCTAATTAAACCTCTCCTAAAGCAAATTATCATAAAAGATACCTCTCGCTTCCATCCAATATCCATCCTCTCATTTCTGGACAAACATCTTGAATATAGTCTACACCCAACTCTCTCTATATATACGCAGCAGTACTAACTGCTCTCATCCAACAACATGCACTTTGGCCTATAGGAAGTACTATGACAGCACTTTGGAGCAGAACTGATGAAATCCTGATAAACTCTTATAGTAGCCTCATCACTAATGCCATGTTTATAGACCTGACAAAAGCATTTGGCCTTATCGATGACTATCTTCCCCAAAACAAACTAACTGAAATTGCTATGAGTTTAGACACTGCACCCTGGTTTAAAAAACTTTTTTGCTGTCATTCAATGTTAACACCATAAATTACTTCTCAACCCCACCAAGACCAAAATTAAGCTTTCTGAAAGTCCACAGAAAATGTACCAAACAGCTGACTCTTTCATTGTCTTTGACCTATACAACCCTTCCATAGAGACAACCTCCACCTTCAAATACTTAGGACTATGGCTCAATCAGTCACTAAACTTCCATTTCCACATAGACAAAATGAGAGCCAAAATAAACTCCCACCTCTTCTGAGCCACAGAGATCTTCCCTTTTTATCCTAACCAGCCAGACTAGCTATTGGCAAAGGGGTTCTCCTTTCTCAACTTGAACATGGGCTCCCAAATTTTTCTTCTGCCTCTAAGATAATCATTGCTGCAGTACAGACCATTTCTAGCAGCATCTGCTGATTCATTACAAATTCATCTATCTGTCAGCATCACTGTATCACCCTAAAAAAAGCCAAATGGCTACCCATAAAACAATGATCTAAACTACTTTTAGGATCCAAACTCTACAAACTACTCTCTCTATATACATTTACTATTCTTGCAGCTAGACTTCATTAAAAAAAACAAACAAAAAAACTCCTAATATAACCTGATACACAAGCCACACCAACTCTCATTACCCCTAGAATTAAATTCTATAGCACTGTACATGCTTTATCCTCTCAGGCACCTACTCTTTGGCAAGCTCTCCCCATCGACATTAACGAAATCAACACTTATTCCAAATTCAAAATGCAACTGAAAAAGCACATCTTCATCCAAGACAAATGCTCCTATTTCAACAGAGGACATATCACCTAACCTATCTAATTTCCGAGTCTCTTCTCCTTTTTCATGATTTACCAAAGATTTATCCACTTCTGAAACTAATGCATATATTATACATTACACTCTGCTTGATTGTACATTGCATTGTGCTTGATCACTAGAGTCTATATGCACAGTTTTTTTTCTATAAAATTATTCTTAACTACTCTATTATTGCTTACATTTCTGTATCTTTTGTTTCTGAAATGTTTTGGATTTCATCTGGGCTGAACAAGAAATCGGTCAATGTTGATTAGTGTACTAACCGGTTAAATACATATAAATACATACCTACACACATACATAAATACTTGTTGGGAATATTAAAAGCAAGAATCACCATGGTGGCTGATATGTAAGTTACAAACATATTTCTTTCTGCTTGTTTTTTGTGCCATGTAGTGCCCATGTTCATAAACTAAATTATGACAGACCATTTTGTAGTCTACACACATGAAGATTTCATGCACTGTCTCATATTTAATTGCCAACTTACTTGTATGTGTGAATATGACAACACCCTATGAGAAGTAGATACTATGTCATATAGGTTGGATATGGGTTGAACATGTGTAATAGTTAGGCCTGCCTTGCTTCAGTATCTTGTGTACATCATAAAATAATAGCACAGTGACACACTTGTGGCATTGCACACTGTGCAGCATTTGGCATTTATTTGCCCTAAATATTTTCATGTTAACAGTGGGCTGCATGTGCACTGCTATGCACACAGAACCTATTGCAGACCATGCTGCTATTATAGAAATTCATAGCACTAAAACAAAATACTATCACACATCATATACTAACAGATTATCAATAAGTGGTATTATGATGGTATGCTATAATTTTAGGATGGGGCAAATGTTGGTAAAAACCCTCTCTCAATAAATATGCGCAAATGAGAATCAAAACAGCTTTTTCTGCGTGCACATTAGCAGTTGCTTGCAGATATCAGATGTTAGCATCTGATGAACCCTGTCATAAAATGCTATTATTTTTGCTGACATTTTATTAGTAAATATATGTTAGCTATACAATGTTAACAGGTCACTTGCATTACTGCATATAGTGTATATTATGTGACCTGCATATACCATCGCCATTTCATCAAAGTCTTCTTGGCTATAGCATGTCATGGAGGCAGAACAGCCAACTCAATATCTCTAAGGTAATACAATCAAATATTTGGGTTTAATGACCGACAGCTTTACTAGCTACAGGTGTGGAAGGAAACATGGTGTACTACACAAACAGTGTTGACCTTTGCCTCCATTACAGAAAAGTGTTGAATAATACCCCTTCAGTCTTCAGAGCTTGACTCAACAGGCTTCAAAGAAATGTGTCAAGTGAGGCTGTACCAGAATTACAAGAGGACAGCCATAGGTTGAATCAGACTATTTATTTATTTTATTTTAAACTTTATAAACATTTTTAATTTAAAACATAATACTGTAAACAAGATTTGTCTTAACATAGACGTACCACTAACTGGTATAATTAAAGGAAAGTTTCAAGAAATAAAAGAAAATAAATTTGGCAATAGAGATTTTTCTCCAGAAATACTGTTTCTAAAAGAAACTGCAAGTAAACCATGCTAATGCATATAAAATACTAAAGGATGTGTTGTTGGGTCTCTGGCCCCTACAAACTTATAATTTCTTTTCCAAATGCTTACCTTGTTTTATTAAACATGCATGTGTTTTGGATGCAGTCATTTCTGAAAATTAGATTTTTAGAAAAAAATGGAATTTTTAATGTCTTACTATGAAACAAAATAATAAACAATCCTGGAATATCCATCAAATGTCATGATAATTTAGGATTAAGCACATAGGGTTTAAGATGATGAAATGATAACAAAATGCTTCAAACAGGTACCACATAAACCAGCCAGCAGAAATTGATCTGCATTAGTATTAAGGAACTATCAGCAAATTAATTTGAGATAGTAGGACTTCTGTTAGCCCTTCCAGTCCTGCATCCTGCTTAACAGGTATGCTACAGCTGCTTCTGCATATTGTGATTAAAACAATGTAAACATGTTATTATTTGCATTACCACAGTTTGCATATCCCTTTACACTGCATCTTACAAGCAAGCAAGCTAAATGCAAGCAAGCAAACATCTTCAGTGAAGACGCTGCATGAAATAACTTCACCATGCATCTCTCAAACTTTGTAGAAGTAGAATCATAAAGATGACTGATAAAAATCATAACAGCATTTTAAAACTACGCATAAGATAGAAATGTAAAGAGTTCATTGCAATGAAATAGTCTGTCTTTTGCCAACATTATTCCCTTTGGTTTAAAACTTTTTGTTGTCTATCATTTACAACATTTTCCTATTACTTGTTTAAATGCGCCCACTCTAAAACATAATAGCTGTGATCTTTCACATAAGAAACAGACAAACTTTGCCATCATAATAATAACATTCAACACTTGTTTTCTGAACAAATTAAAAAAAAATACCCATTGACATCATGAGAATAGACTTCATAATGGAACATGAAAAAGAAAATTATCAGAATGTGGGACTTTGTAGCTCTGAAAAGGTGAAAAATGTTTACAATTTCAGTTTTCTGTTTATTTTGAATCATTTTGCCTAAGGCACATGGCTGTTTTTGTGTTGTTGTATTGTTTTCATTCTCTTCTAGCTGAGTGTATACTTTAGAAAGCCTGTAGTCACAATTTATTACACCTCCCTCAGAAATACAGCTTCTAAACTGCCTTAGTTTTACAAACTGAGTTATGGAGTAATATAGATTATTGCATTCATTTTACACCATTTTTCATATAACATTTTTTAAGTACATAACAAAATAATGCATTATACGAGTATAATATTGACACAGTACAAAGGTATCCCTGAGAAAAGACAAGTTTATCTTGACTGGTATGATTTCTTCATTGCTTTCACATTTATCATTTTTGTGAACATTTTTGTATAACATTTTTGCAGTTATATAATAGAATAAAGTATTAGAAAAGTATAGCATGCACACAAATATCTCTTTGAAAAAGACAAGTTTAGCTCATTCTATAAGACTAATAATACATCATTTTCACAGTGATACTAAAGATGTTACAGTATGGTTTCTATTTCCTTCAAGGAAAAAAGTTACACAGATCTTGTAAGTGATTCAGAGGCTATTATCCTTCACAGAGATGAAAAACATTCAGAAAATTCAGGAAACATTTAGATGGAAGTAAGGGTACTGACAGCCATATTACTGTGGTGTATCAATGTTGTACAAATCTTCCTACTAGTGATTTTAAATCTAAGCATAAAATGTACTCATAGTCCTTACATGGAACAGCTATAATATTTCTGATTTAAATAATGGCCAAAATCAATTCACAATGATACCCTATTGGAGAATGAACATTTTGAAACACTTAAACTTGCCCCGGGATTCAATAAACTGAAATCTCTGTGCAGGAACAGTGTAGCTGTTCCTGCACGGAATATGGTCGCTAAGCGATCTAGTAAAATACTGTTCTGACGTGCAGGAGCCTGCCTACACTATTCCTGCATGGACACCACTACGTAATGCTAATTACCTCATTTGCTGGTGAAAACCATGCAAATGAGGCAAATGAGTGATTCAGCAAACAGGCAGGTATCCATGCAAGAATAGTGTTAGTTGCAGAAATGTATTCGGCTACTAGCTGAATACATTTTTGCAAAAAGTAAAACAGAGGCATAATAGCTCAAATAAAAGCATGTATTATAATCTTTAGTCATGCCAATGGCCAAATATATTGGCATGGAAAAGTGTTTTGTTTTTCTAAAAAGAAAGTTTTTTTTTGGCCGATCTCGAACTTTTAGGCATAGGGCAGTGGCGCGCAAATGGAATTGTGACGAAAATATAAAAAAAAAAGTGAAAACACAATGTTAAGGGAAATCTGCATTTTGCCATTATAGTCTATGGCATGCAGAATCAAAACAATGGTTGCTAAGGGGAAAGGGTATGGTGTATTCCAGTAACTAAGGCAGATGGGTATGCAAATGAGGGGAATTTACTGAATCACAGAAATATTTGAAGTGCCAAACTGCACCTAACTGTGTAGGTGTGATAACATGATCATGTAGGCAGGAGGAGCATCAGACATGAAAAAGGGGTGTGTCATGCTTGGTGTAAGCACATTGGAGCTCCAAGGCTCACAGATGAGCTTAGGTAAGCACAGCTAAGCAAAGGGGTGTATCTCAAGCTGCATTGACTTATTCCATAAAATGAAAGCGTGTTTGTGTCCGGGGAGGGCCATTTCTTATTCTTTACCTTAGCTAAATGGGTTTGCGTGGTACACACCGGGTCTAAAACAAAACAAACAAACAAAAAAAACCCTGGAAATAGCAGGGCTGTTTACATTTGGGCACCGGGTTTGCACAGTGTGCCTCGGGGCTTAAAAGGGGCAGAAATGGGAAGGGGAAAAAGAAAAAGGAAAATAGCAGAATTAAAGCAATCAAGTGCAAATAACACAGCTGGCAGGTGAAATGCATTATAGTCAGCCAATCATACAGGCAGCATCTGCAGCATAACAGTATAAACTATGGAAATACCTTACAGTCTGTTTTTTCCCACAAACTGTGCACCATTGGTGTACACATGCAGGAGAATTTTAACTGAAAAAATGTCAGGGGCTGCCATTGATTTGATCCATCAGTATATGCTAGAGGCTGAAGGCGGTGAAGAGGATAATGCTGACATCCGGCACAGACTGAGGAGGAGGAGAAGTGTGTTTAGACCCAGGGTAACTTACCAGGGGCTACAAGATCTGGAGATAATAGAGCACTACAGAGTAGACAGAGATATACTGCAGCAAATCAATGAGCTGTGCCGGCCTCAACTCAGACCCAGAGCCAACAGAGGGAACCCATCCCGGTGGATACCAAGGTATGTGTAGCCTTATTCTTAAGGCCACACATACCTTGGTATCCACCAGGATGGGTTCCCTCTCTTGGCTGTGGGTCTGAGTTGAGGCCGGCACAGCATATTGATTTGCTGCAGGTACTTTCCAAAGACCTACTGGGGACATCATGGGGGGTCTCACAGGCATCTGCATCCAGGGTATTCCACCAGTTTCTAGATGCCATCCTACCGCATGCCGGTGAGCACATTTACTTCCCCAACACCTGTGAGGAGAGGATCAGCAATATGCTTCTCTTCCACTGTGTAACAGAATACCTGGAGGTACTGGGTGCGATAGATTGCACACATATCCACATCAAAACACCACCCGGTGAACAGGGTAGAGTCTACATAAACTGCAAGGGCTTCACCTCCATCAACTGCCAGGTCATGTGCAATGCCCAGGGCATTATCATAAATGTGTGTGCTGGCAGCCCTGGAAGCTATCACGACTTCCACATCTGGAATTCATCACAGCTGTACTAGGCATTTGCCAGTGGGGACATCCCATATGGCCATCTGGTGGGGGATGCTAGTGATGCACTGGAGCCGTGGATGATGACACGCATCAGAAATGCCCACACACCCACTCAAGAATGACATAATGAGGCACAAACACAAACCAGGATCATTATACAGTATGTGTTTGGGATGTTCAAGTCACGGTTCCACTGCCTTGACATATCTGGTGGAGCCTTGCGGTACTCTCCAACCACATGTGCACACATGTTCATAGTATGTGCCATGCTACACAATATGATCCTCTGGAAACAGCTGCAGCAGGAACAGCACAGGGAAGGGTCATACAACCCACCAGCATTGCCAAGGTCCCCACAGGCACAGACAAGGAGGCCTATGAGCCTGCTTCCCTAGGCAGATGGAAATGTGCCTAGTATGCTCAGGCCTTGGCAAAGAGGCAATGCATAGCACACACATAGACACTGCAGGGACCCAGGGACTGACACGTCTCTTTGACTCACACACACATTAAAATGGATGACACACACATCACATTACCTGTAACTTACCATGTATAGTCAATGTACTGTGTGCATCCAACATAGGCGGCCCTCAAGCACCATCCTGACAACTGCTGTAGGCACAAGGTAAGTCAGTCTTCTTAACAATAAATGAATGGTTAGTATGTTTTGGTAGCATATCTATGGTAATGCTGCATGCATGCAAGGGAATGGGGTGGCCTACTGGGATAGCAGCAGACAACTGACACCTATGTGGGCCACAAGGAAATGTTTGCCCAGTACTGGCCTCCCCTCACTATGCAGTAGTAACCAAGGTGGCAAATCCTACTGCAGTATATGTGTGGGGACAACTAACTGAAGGTCATAGGTCTCAGGCATTGATGTAAGTGTTGGGGTCTCACGCCCACCCCTCAGACCCACACAGCAAGTCAGCTGTAGAGAACCAGAGAAAAATGTCTACCAAATGCCCACAAATGGTGACAATGTTGAATTACCCCCCCTACACACTCACACAGTGATAGCACAGCAGGTCTTGCAGTTGCAGTAAGGCTATGAGGGGTAAGTAGTCTGAAACTCAAATGTATACTATTATAATCTGACCTGTGGTCTTTACTGATATGTCTCTTGTCCCCAAAACAGGGAACAATAGTATGGTAAATGGAACCAAAATATAAAGCAAATATCAGCACAGTATGTACAAATGTGTACAGTTGACAGGTGTGCCCTCCATATTCCCACAGAAATGCAGTAACATGTATGTTTGCTGGGAAATAACAGCATAGCACACATTGGCAGGGATGTCCCAATACATCTGAAAACATGTTGCATTTCCACAATATGCAGGGGTCAATGAGCTATGTATATGTATGGTTAATACTGTCAGGATCTGGCCAGCATGTTCTCCTGGTTGTTATCTTGTAATGCCCTAGGTACAGTGCTATCTTTGACAGCGCCATGTGAAGATAACTGCAGTGCCAACGATTTTGCATGTCAGTGACACCTACTGCTCTGCGACTGACATACCTGGAAGTCACAGTGCTATGTGGAATATACTACACATATAATGGATTTCTTGAAGGCTGTGTAGCCGAGGTGCTAAGGCTTTTGTGAATATAGTGATTTTTGGTACTGTTGCCAGTGGTATTTTCAATATATTTTTTATGTTTGCTTTTACATATAATGGACATACCTGTACAGTAGAATACACTCTGTACCCACACCCATAACTCCCAACCTCTGAGAGCAAGACATCTGGACAAGGGCAGAAATAAAAGTGGCTTAATAGTTGTTGCTGAAGTACCTACCAAGGGGAGAAAATGCTGAGAGAAGAAAAGGAGCCACTTTTGTGATTTTAAGTATTTTCTTGTGATTTTTTTGTTAAGTTTTACTGCTTTGCCACCAGTTTTTTGGCATTTTCCGGCTTGCTAAAGTTTAAATCTGTAACAGTAACAGTACTTGGAACACGTCTAGAGCCTGTTTACTGCATTTCCTGTGTTGCACTTAATTTAAAATCATTTTTTTCTCTAAAAACTGCATTTTACCTGATTTTGGCCTAGCACTCAAGTGTGGGGTCATTTATTGCACTGTTGTGATTATTTTTTCTGCTTGTGTATCTCTGTTACCTTTAAACTACAACAAAAAGAAAAAAAAATCTTGCTTTTTTCCCACTTTCTGAAAGTTAAGAAAGTTCAGTTACAGATTTGCTGTTCTGAACTGTTTGAAAGTTTCTAGAAGGCCAGTGTTTGCTTGGGCTAAAGGGAAGTCTCTGTGTTCACCAGTGGGAGTGGTTAACACTGAACAGCCTGCCTTTCCCTGGAGGAGTGGTTACTGCCTAGAAGCTATAGTTTTATTGGCCATTTTGGGTCAATTCTAAACTCCTTGATCTGTCTCTCTTAAAACCTGGCTGCCTCGTGGTTTTGGCATCTTTTTATGCTTGCTAGTTGTTGCGGAAGCTCCTACCAAGGGGAGAAAACGCTGAGAGAAGAAAATGAGCCACTTTTGTGATTTTAAGTATTTTCTTCTGATTTTTTGTTAAGTTTTACTGCTTTGCTGCCTACTTTTTGGCATTTTCCGGCTTGCTAAAGTTTATATATGTAACAGCAACTATACTTGGAACACATCTAGAGTCTGTTTACTGCATTTCCTGTGTTGCACTTAATTTAAAATAGTTTTTTTTTCTCTAAAAACTGCATTTTACCTGATTTTGGCCTAACACTCAAGTGTGAGGTCATTTATTGCACTGTTGTGATTATTTTTTTCTGCTTGTGTATCTCTGTTACCTTTAAACTACAACAAAAAGAAAAAAAAATCTTGCTTTTTTCCCACTTTCTGAAAGTTAAGAAAGTTCAGTTACAGATTTGCTGTTCTGAACTGTTTGGAAGTTTCTAGAAGGCCAGTGCTTGCTTGGGCTAAAGGGAAGTCTTTGTGTTCACCAGTGGGAGTGGTTAACACTGAACAGCCTGCCTGTCCCTGGAGGAGTGGTTACTGCCTAGAAGCTATAGTTTTATTGGCCATTTTGGGTCAATTCTAAACTCCTTGATCTGTCTCTCTTAAAACCCAGTTGCCTTGTGGTTTTGGTGTCTTTTCAGGCTTGCTAGTTGTTGCTGAAGCACCTACCAAGGGGAGAAAATGCTGAGAGAAGAAAAGGAGCCACTTTTGTGATTTTAAGTATTTTCTTCTGATTTTTGGTTAAGTGTTACTGCTTTGCCACCTATGTTTTGGCATTTTCTGGCTTGCTAAAGTTTATATCTGTAACAGTAACAGTAGTTGGAACACATCTAGAACCTGTTTACTGCATTTCCTGTGTTGCACTTAATTTAAAATCATTTTTTTTTCTCTAAAAACTGCATTTTATCTGATTTTGGCCTAGCACTCAAGTGTGGGGTCATTTATTACACTGTTGTGATTATTTTTGCTGCTTGTGTATCTCTGTTACATTTAAACTACAACAAAAAGAAAAAAAAAAACAAATCTTGCTTTTTTCCCACTTTCTGAAAGTTAAGAAAGTTCAGTTACAGATTTGCTGTTCTGAACTGTTTGGAAGTTTCTAGAAGGCCAGTGCTTGCTTGGGCTAAAGGGAAGTCTTTGTGTTCACCAGTGGGAGTGGTTAACACTGAACAGCCTGCCTGTCCTTGGAGGACTGGTTGCTGCCTAGAAGCTGTAGTTTTATTGGCCATTTTGGGTCAGTTCTAAACTCCTTGATCTGTCTCTCTTAAAACCTGGCTGCCTCAAGGTTTTGGCATCTTTTCAGGCTTGCTAGTTGGTGCTGAAGCACCTACCAAGGGGAGAAAACGCTGAGAGAAGAAAAGGAGCCACTTTTGTGATTTTAAGTATTTTCTTCTGATTTTTTGTTAAGTTTTACTGCTTTGCCGCCTACTTTTTGGCATTTTCCGGCTTGCTAAAGTTTATATCTGTAACAGTAACAGTACTTGGAAGACATCTAGAGCCTGTTTACTGCATTTCCTGTGTTGCACTTAATTTAAAATCGTTTTTTTCTCTAAAAACTGCATTTTACCTGATTTTGGCCTAGCACTCAAGTGTGGGGTCATTTATTGCACTTTTGTGATTATTTTTGCTGCTTGTGTATCTCTGTTGCCTTTAAACTACAACAAAAAGAAAAAAACAAAAAAAATCTTGCTTTTTCCAACTTTCTGAAAGTTAATAAAGTTCAGTTACAGATTGCTGTTGTGAACTGTTTGGAAGTTTCTAGAAGGCCAGTGCTTGCTTGGGCTAATGGGAAGTCTCTGTGTTCACCAGTGGGAGTGGTTAACACTGAACAGCCTGCCTGTCCCTGGAGGAGTGGTTACTGCCTAGAAGCTGTAGTTTTATTGACCATTTTGTATCAATTCTAAACTCCTTGATCTCTCTCTCTTTTAAAACCCTACAACTCTCTTTTTGCATGGTTTTGCGCACTGAGCATCGGGCAGCGCCGCCTAATCAGGTTTAAACTATTCCAGGCTCCACAACGTCTGCTCTTCACTTTTTCCCTTAGAACTGTTCAAACTCTCAAAGTAATCACTCTGTTCTCCTTCTAAAGCCCTGCACTTGCTCAACTTTTATAAGGAAACACTAACTAACTAAAGCACTACACCCTCCTTGACTTCTCATAAGCATTAGGCTCCCAATTGGTCCTTCCTGATCAAGTGAAAAATCAATTCCCTTCCCTAATCTGATCAGTAAAAAAACATTTTCCTATACTAATCTGGTATGTCCAAGGGTCAGTTTCAAGGTTACTCTCCAGTCCAGCTGGTGAAAATGGGAATTTTGAGGCAATGTTACAATTGCCTTATGTACACAGACAACCCTCTCCTCCTTCTAACAAACTGTAATACATGTGAGAGATGCAGTTACACAGCCAAACCAGAGGCAGAGCTCTCTCAACCCAAGACTGGCACAGTCAGTCAGGAGGAAAAGGTAACCACCCACACCACAAATCCAGTCTCACACAGACCTATTGCATCTGCATACCCAACACACAAATACATACCCGGAGGCTATAAATAAAAATCTGCCTAAACAGCAAAGACCTCCTAAGCAGATATCCAAGCAACAGCCACCCCTCAACAATACCCATGAATCACGTATTTCACAAAATCAGTGTGCCTCACAGTCACAGCCCTTAAGGCCAAACAACACACCAAATACACTTGTTATATTGGACTCTATTGTCCGGCAGACTGACGTCCCGCTCAACAGACTGAACAAGGAGAAGGTCACTGTAAGCTGTTTGTTGGGCGCCAGGATCTGCCACATAATGCAAGCACTCAGGTCACTCAAGTGTCCTGTCAAATACATGTATGACTCCGTCATTGTCCATGCTGGTGTGAATGACCTGAGATGTATCTCCCTGGGCTACATGAAAAGAGACATAGAGGAGCTCTCTGACCATGTAGCCCAGGCTGGTATGACCCTGACCTTGAGTAGCATCTTGCCCTCACCAAGAATGATGCCACAGTATAAAGACAAAATAATCAGCTTCAACAATTGGCTAAAGTATTGGTGTCATTCAAAGGGAATCCAGTGTCTGTCAGCCTGGGATGACATGCTCGACAAGCCACGTTGCTTCACTAGGGACGGCTTGCACCTGTCACCCTTAGGCTTTTGTATACTGGCCAAGGCTCTTGCCACCCCCATAGTGCCTTTTTTAGGCAAGGCTCAAAGGACAAACCCACCTCCATAGACAACCCAAGGATAAAAAAACTAAAGGTAATGCTACTCAATGCCAGAAGTCTAAACCTCAAGATGCACACACTCGAGGCTCTCCTCAGTATGGAGAAAATCGATGCCTGTGCAGTAACAGAAACCTGGTTCAAGGCTCCTGAGAGCACCCCAGCACTACCAGGTTATAACTCATACCATGCGTTTCGGCCCCAAAACTTGGACCGAAGCACAAAAGGAGGGGGAGTATCTATATTCATCAAAGATACCTACACCTCCAGGTTAGTGGCACTGCACGAAGCATCGGAAACCATCCATGTGCAACTAACAGTGGGTAAAACTGCCTTTCAGTTTGTAGCCTGCTACAGAACACCCTCCCCATTACAGGAACCCCACTTGGTATTCCTGAGAACAGTGGAGAATATGAAGGTCTCACCAAACACTATGTTATTGGATGACTTCAACTAACCAAACATTGACTGGGAAAACTACTCAAGCCCAAACACCCTCGCCCAACAGTTCCTTGAATTTATAAACTCTAATGCGATGGAACAACTGGTCACCACTCCCACAAGAGGGAACAACATATTGGACCTGGTCATCACCAACACGGGGACTCTATGTTCCACACCAGTGGTAAACCCCTCATTGGTAAGATCAGACCATAAACAAATTTCCCTGGACATCCATATCCCATCCCCACTCCCAGCTAAGGAAATCACTGTAAAGAATTTCTCAAAAGTCAACTTTGCACTTCTCAAGTTTGAGGTGGAATCCATCAAAGCCCCCGGGCCAGAGGATAATACAGCCCAATCCGCAGAATCCTTTACAAATGCATTCTATGAGCACCTGCAGGAATGCATGGATTGTGCTATCAACTCACTCCACCAAAAACAGGAGACCAGTCTGGTGGACGCCGGCCATCAATAAGCTATACAACAGAAGGAGGAAGCTATTATATGACAGAGCAAAATCCCAAAAAGGGAAGGCATCTCTGATCAGTATTAGCAAGAAACTTTGATCCCTCATAAAATCATCAAAGGCCAGTTTCGAAAGAAAAATTGCCCTAGACACTTAAGATAATCACAAGGCCTTCTTTAGTTATGTCAGGAATATAGGTGGAAACCTCCCAGATATGCTCTGAATTGTTGCATAATGGTACAAAATATACCGAACCTACAGACATGGCCAACATCCTGGCAGACAGATTCAGTGCAACCCCCCAAGGAGCAAATGCCTATCCCAACTGAATGTAACCTCCCTGACATCACAGATGCACAGGTGAAACCTGCCCTCTCCAAAGCAAAAAACACAGCACCTGGTGTCCCAGGTTGTGTCTTACACAAGCTCCAAGAAGAACTGAACCCTCACATTAAGTCACTGTTCAAACTTAGCCTTACTACAGGATATGTACCCAAAGAATGGATACAGCTACAGTGGTCCCACTCCACAAAGGTGGTGCCACAATGGACCCTTTAACCATCGCCCCATAAGCCTGACTAGTCTGGTCTGTAAAGCTATGGAGCGTATTATCATGGAACTCATAAACAAAGACATTGGGAGCCTCCAGACACTGGACCCTACCCAATTTGGCTTTGTTAAGGGCAGATCTTGCCTCTTAAACCTAGTTGATTTCTATGAAACAGTTACCAAAGCCATAGATGAGGGCAAGGTAGTTCACACAGCCTACCTAGACCTCGCAAAAGCCTTCGACACAATACCCCACTTGGGCAACATAAATAAGTTACCAGCTTAAATATCAACCCCTATATCATAAGATGGGTTGCATACTGGCTCAGAGATAGAACCCACATGGTCAGAATTGCAGGTGCCATGTCAGAATCCAAACCAGTTACATGTGGCGTCCCACAGGGCTCAGTTATGGGACCTCTCTTGTTCGGTATATACTTCTCTGAGGTTCAGGCTAACATGGAGGGATTATGGCTGACAACGTTCGCAGATGACTGCAAACTGGGGGCCATAATCGAATTTCCAGCTGACACAAGCATCCTCCAAAAGGGTCTCACAGAGACGGATGCTTGGTGCCAGAGCCACGGCCTCAAGCTAAATTCTAAAAAGTGAATAGTCATCCCCTTTGGGAAAAACAAGGTGTCCACAAATTACCACATAGCTACTTGGTGTGACATCTGGATAGAAGAAGGAGGACAAGGAGACTTGGTGGTGGAATGAAGAAGTACAGGAGAGTATACAGAGAAAGAGGTTGATGAAGAAGAAGTGGAATTGTCAGAGAGATGAAGAAAGTAGACAAGAGTATAAGGAGATGAGGTGCATGGTAAAGAGAGAGGTGGTGAAGGCTAAGTATGAGTCATATGAAGAGTTATATGAAAGGTTGGACACTAAGGATGGAGAAAAGGACTTGTACTAATTGGCTAGACAGAGGTACCAAGCTAGAAAAGATGTGCAGCAGATAATGGTGATAAAGGATAAAGAAGGAAACATACTCACAAGCGAGAAGAGTGTGTTGAGCAGATGGAAATAGTACTTTGAGGGGCTGAGGAATGAAGAGAATGAGAGAGAGAGAGAGAATGTTGGATGATGTGGGATTAGTGAATTTGGGAGTGCAAAAGATTAGCAAGGAGGAAGTAAGGATAGCTATGAAGAGGATAAAGAATGGAAAAGCTGTTGATCCAGATGACATACATATGGAAGCATGGAGGTGTTTAGGTGAAATGGCAGTGGAGTTTTTAACCAGATTGTTTAATGAAATCTTAGAAAGTGAGAGAATGCATGAGGAGGGGAGAAAAAGTGTTTGGGTACCGATTTTAAGAATAAGGGTGATGTGCAGAGCTGTAGTAACTACAGAGGGATAACACTGATCAGTCACAGCATGAAGTTTAGGGAAAGAGTAATGGAAGATAGGATAAAAAGGGAGGTGATGATTAGTGATCAACAGTATGGCTTCATGCCAGGAAAGAGCACTACAGATGCAATGTTTGCTCTGAGTGTGTTGATGGAGAGTTACAGGGAAGGTCAGAAGGATTCATTGTGTCTTTGTGGACATAGAGAAATCATATGACAGAGTACCTAGAGAGGAGTTATGGTATTGTATGAGGAAGTCAGGAGTGGCAGAGAAATATGTAAAAGTAGTACAGGATATGTACATGGGTAGTGTGACAGTGGTGAGGTCTGTGGTAGGAGTGATGGATGCGTTTAAGGTGGAAGTGGGATTACATCAGGGATCAGTTCTGAGCCCTTTCTTATTTGCAGTGGTGATAGAGAGATTGACAGACAAGATCAGACAGGAGTCCCCGTTAACTATGATGTTTGCAGATGACATTGTGATCTGTAGTGAGAGTAGCGAACAGGTTGAGGAGACCCTGGAGAGGTGGAGATATGCTCTAGAGAGGAGAGGAATGAAGGTCAGCAGGACTAAGACAGAATACATATGTGTGAATGAGAGGTAGGATAGAGGAGTGGTGAGGATGCGGGGAGTATAGTTTGCAAAGTTGGATGAGTTTAAATACTTGGGATCAACAGTTCAGAGTAATGACAAGTGTGGAGGAAAGGTGAATCAGAGAGTATGGCAGGATGGAGAGGGTGGAGAAGAGTGTGAGGAGTGATTTGTGACAGACAAGTACCATTAAGAGTGAAAGTAAAGGTCTACAAGAGGGTAGTCAGACTAGCTATGTTATATGGGTTGGAGACAGTGACACTGACAAAAAGTCAGGAGTCAGAGCTGAATGTGGCAGAGTTAAAGATGTTACACTGGGTGTGATGAGGGTGGACAGGATTATGAATATGTATGTTAGATGGACAGCCCAGGTTGGACAGTTTGGAGACAAAGCTAGAGAGGCGAGATTACATTGGTTTGGACATGTGCTGAGGAGGGATGCTGAGTATATCAGGAAAAGGATGGCAAGGATGAAGATGCCAGGTAAGAGGAAAAGAGGTAGGCCTAAGATAAGGTTTCAAGATGTGGTGATAGAAGACATGCAGGTGGTTGGTGTGACAGAGCAAGATGCAGAGGAGAGGAAGAAAGAGAAACAGCTGAGCCACTGTCGTGACCCCCTAACGGGAAAAGCCAAAATAAAATGAAAAAGATGTTGTAATGTCAGTTTTCACATATTTGCCAATGATTAGCCAGACATAACACAACTCTATGAGTAAATGAGTACAAATATGAGGCACACATATGGTCAGTGAGCATAACACTGGACAGTTGAATGGTATGAGCTCAGTGTATTACATGCAGTTCAACACACATGTCTGCAATAATAGTTTACTATCCAAATACCGTGTATAGGTCTCTCACATTTCTATAATCAAAATGTATATCATAGTTGTATTCACAAGTAACATATGGATATCTACAGCATCCCAGTAGCTGGCCTAGCAGTGTCACAGTCAGTATTGTTCAACACACAAGTAAAGTGAAAGCAATGTCAAGACCCAAGCAAACAGAAACACAAAAACTTTAATATAGCAAAAGGTAAGCACTTTCACAGTTCAAGCCCACTTCTTCAGACACTACCATAGTACAAAATCACATGATATACAGAAAATAACATCCAACCAGAAAGCAGCTACTAACAAGATTAATCAGTTACTAAAACTAATTAACTCTTAAAAAAACAGCACATACTTAATGTTTAAAAGGATGTGTGCATAAAAAAGGTTTCAAAGAAATGGCTTCATTTATACCAGGCACTTTGTCTGCCTGGAAATACAAAATCCATTTTTGTTCACATGCTTCTGTTTTAACTCTTAAGTTTCCTCCCTCATGTTTTCATCTATTATCTCTAAAACAAAAACTCTAAATCTATGTTCTGGACCAGATGCAAGTACATGTTTAGCTAAGACACTGGTCTCCTTGCTATTCCTGATGTCACGAATATGTTCTTGTATACACTCTCTATATGTACAGTTAGTTTTACTTATATAGTAAACTCCACATGCATTGCAAAAACTATAATAAACTAGATTTTTGGAGAAACAATCCACATAAAAAGAGAAATCTATTTGGTAATTCAATAGTCGATGTGTGAAACAGGTGCCTGAAAATATATACATATATATATATATATATATATATATATATATATATATATACAGGCAAAAAACACAAAAAAAGGACCAAAGTGGATGCAGCAGCAAATAAAACCACAAGAAGAAAAAACATTGTATGGTAGAATGAGGTTCACCAGTGACAGAAACTACTTTCTTAGCGATAAAAATACAATTTATTATTGCTTTCATCTACGAGAGACTTCTTCAGAATAAAATCCTTCACTTACAAACCACATTTTATACATACAAGAAAAACAATTAACACATCTAATTGCATTAATTAAGACTTCTCACTTAAAGAAATGTACACTTAAACTAAAAGCCTTTACATACTTTCAACATCTCATTTAAAGGAACTTACACTTAATCTAAAAATCTTTACATACTTTCAACCTTCTATTTTTTTTAAAAAAAAACGATGTTAATAGTTTCGTTCATACCGGGTGTTTTATCAGCCCCTAACTTTAGTTGCCATAATGTTTCTCTTCGTCCTGTTAAATTTTTAAAACTTCCCCCTCTCAAATCCTCAGGGACTTTTTCCAGTATAGCAAACACATTTTTGTAAAAAACAGAACATTTAAGTGTATGTTTGTACAAAACATTGTTTAAATTTTTGGTTCTTATACAATATGTGTGTTCCCTGATCCTATTGTTGAGACATCTGGTGGACATCCCTACATAAAATTCTAAATAGTGTGAACAAACAGCGACATAAACTACCCCCTGTGCCTTACAATTATAGACTCCATTAATAGGAATAGTTTGATTCAAATGAGGTAACTCAATGTAGGAATTTTCTAATATAAATCTACAAAAATGACAAACCCCACATTTATACATACCATTATCTTTAAAACTAGGAATACCTAAAGAACAAAAAGAATCTGTCTGTAACATTCCTTTAGTATTAAAAGTGTTTTTGTATACAAAACTAGGTTTCTGCCCAAAAATGTTGTTAATTCTGAATTCCCTTTCAAAATGTTCCAATTTTTATTGATAATAGAAGCAATGCTGGTCTTGTCCACCATAATATCTAAGCAACAAGATAACCCATAGTTGTTTGAGTTAACTGTAGTGGATTTAATATTAGTTTTAGGGACAAATCCATACAACCAAATAAATGGAAAATTTGAACTTCTACATCTTTGTATCTCTTCAGCCAATAAATCTATCATATCCCCTTTCCAAAACATATTTTTAATAAAATCCACTTCCTTATAAAAGATGTCTTCTTCAGAAGACAACCGCGATGCACGGATAAACTGTCCCTTAGGAATATTATTTTTCATAAACTTTGGATGGTTACTTAAATAATGAAGATATCCATTCACAAAACTACTTTTCCTGTAAACTTCAGAGGTAAGCTTCCCCTTGGCCATATTAGAGGTAAGTGTTACATCTAAAAAGTTTACTCTCAATCCAACATCCCACAAAATTAATTTCAAAAATTCAGAACTCTCATTAATGTTTTTGACAAAATCATGAACCTTGTCTTGTCCACCAAAATAAAACAGTTACAACACATATTATTTTCCTTTGCAAATGAAGTTATCTTAGACAGTATGGACAGTTTATCTGAGAACATTGCTGCGTATGAGAAATGACTTCAAGTAACCAAGACAAAAAAACTGCAGAGAGATTTAACAGAGCTCAATAAAGGTGCTGTCTTCTCATGGTCTAGATCTGAAGAGATTTTACATCAGACTCCATCAACACCACAAGAAGATAGGCATGGTAATGCTCCAAAAGTAGAAGAATGGCATCTTTCTTCTGCTGTCAAGGGAGTACAGGAAGTGGCATCTGTAACTAGAGCAATGGAAAGATCAGCCATCTACATGACTACTACTGGAGAGGAAGTCCCGCCTCCAACTACCAGTATCAATCAGAGTATAGTAACTGCTACGAAGATGTCAGAGAGAGCTGGAACCTCGAGACATGCAGCTTTTGTTAACTCTACACAACCCCTTTTTCCTCTAGTGGAGCCTCTTCTGATAAATATGAGGAGGAGAGGGGACAGGTCACAAAGCCAGGGATGGAGAGGGAGAGTATGACAAGTACAAACTGAAGAGAACAGAAGAGTCTTCAGGAACACACGGAGCAACTCACAAACAACTTAGTAGTGAATATTTCATCTTTTGCTCTTACTGAAGCACAAATTTCACTTTTGAATAAAGGACTATCTTATGTACCCTCCAAAAGGTCAGAACTTACTGATGTTTTATTGAACTTAAAATTGTTTGCCAGGAATGTTAGTGTTTCAGCACTGTTTAAACATGAAAGTCAATATAATGCTAATCCTTTTAGAAAACTGAGTGTTTTTATTCCTAAAATGCACCCCAGTGTTGAAGCCTTTACTTATATTTGTGAGAAAGAAATTAGGGGATTTTTTAAAAACAAGAATAAACCAGCCTTTTTTCATTTAAATTTTGCTGAGTATCAGGCGATGTTAAAATTGAAAGAAGTTAATTCAGTAGAAATTCGCCCAGCTGATAAAGGCAGAGGAGTAGTTATTTTAGATAAGGACATTTATGTACGGAGAATGGAAGACTTGCTACAAGTTAGGGATACCTTCACTACTGTGAGTCCTACAGTAGTTCAGGCAATTATAGAGAAAGTATTGTTTTTTTTTATTTTTGACCTTCTCATGTCACATGCTATTAACAAGGATTTGTTGAAATATTTTTCTATAAAATATCCTACGATCCCTGTTATTTATGGACTCCCAAGATACACAAAGATCTCAAGAACCCACCCATGCGTCCCATACTTTCAAGCAGGGGATGGGTTACTGAGACTATATCTATTTTCATTAAGAAGAACTTGCATCCAGTTCTGGAAAATATTAGCACAGTGTTAAAAGATACCAAGGTTTTTCTAGAAGATTTATTTGATGTTATGGAATCCATGGATAGCAGTGTCAAATATTATTTTGTTACCATGGATATAGCTTCTCTTTTCACTGTCATACCTAATGATTGGGGGATAGAGAATGTTAGAATGGTATTGAATAACCAGCACGTCTATCCAAATGATAACATTAATCTCATATGTAGTCTTCTGGAGTTTATTTTAGAAAATAATGTTTTCCTATTTGGGAGTGAATTTTACCTCCAAAACGTTGACGGAGTGATGGGCATAGCATGTGCGAACAGCTACGCCAACCTAGCCTTAGCTCAATGGGAGACTGATCAAGTACTGACTAATAATGACTTTTTTCTTAAGTGCACTGGTACAAATGTTTTCTAGATGATATTTATATTTTATGGAATGGCAGTGAAGAATTACTATTACCATTTGTTGATTTTCTGCACAGTACTATGTCTTTCTTCAAATTTCCCATCAAATATTCACAGTAAAACATGGAATTTTTAGATGTGTGTATTTGTAAGCCAGAGACAGGTGCACTGAGAATTAATATATTTAAGAAAGAAACTAAGAAGAATCTGTATTTACATGAAAACAGAATACACCCTCAACACATATCAAGAAATGTATTAAAATCACAGTTCCTTAGAACGAGATTACACAATGATGATGAGCAACTATTCAGACTTCTTGGCAAGAGGCTATAAGGAAAAAGAGATTAATTTATGTATTAGTTCTATCATGAGAGAGAGAACAGGGTCTGAGAGACCATACTACTCAAAGAAAACGCCAAATAATACAGATGTTATGACATTATCCACTCGGAATAGTACTAGATTTCCTTTAACTTTCTCCAATGATATAGGGGCTATATGTGACATAATAAAGGACTAGAATATTTTATATGTGAATGAAGAGCTTAGAGATCTTGTTACAGATAAACCGCAATTTTCTTTCAAAAACAAGTCTCTCAAAAGACATCTGTGCTACAAGAAACCGATTCAGACACCTAGGATTAGTTCTAGGAGGTGTGGTACATATGCATGCAGAAATTGCAGTGCCTGTAACTATATAAATTCAGGAACCTGTTTCACACATCCGCTATTGAATTACCAGATAGATTTCTCTTTTTATGTGCATTGTTCCTCCAAAATTCTAGTTTATTACAGTTTTTGTAATACATGTAGAGTTTACTATATAGGTAAAATTAACCGCACATTGAGAGAGCGTATACAAGAACATATTCATGACATCAGGAATAGCAAGGAGACTAGTGCCTTAGCTAAACATGTACTTGCATCTGATCCAGAACATAGATTTACTTTTTTTTGTTTTGGAGTTAATATATGAAAACATAAGGAGGGGAAACGTAAGAGTTAAAACAGAAGCATGTGAACAAAAATGGATTTTGTATTTCCAGGCAGACAAAGTGCCTTTGAAACCTTTTTTATGCACATATCCTTTTAAGCATTAAGTATGTATAGTTTTTTTAAGAGTTAATTAGTTTTAATAATTGATTAATCTTGTTACTAGCTGCTTTCTGGTCGGATGTTATTTTCTACATATCCTGTGATTTTGTACTATGCTACTGTCTGAAGAAGCGAGCTTAAACCATGAAAGCGCTTACCTTTTGTTATATTAAAGTTTTTGTGCTTCTATCTACTTTGGTCTTGGCATTATTTTTACTTTACTTGGATTTATTTTGTACTATTACCTTGAGCAACAGTTCAGTTGCATTTTACTACTTTTTTACAATTTTGTTCAACACACACTCCAGTAGTAGTCATATGTGAAGCATCCTTTCCTGGGGTGACTCAGGGGCCTGAGCTATGATCTATGTCACTGCAGACATTCCCAGATGCTATGGCCATGGCAACCATGAAAGTGCTTACCTTTTGTTATATTAAAGTTTTTGTGCTTCTATCTACTTGGGTCTTGGCATTGTTTTTACTTTACTTGGTTTTATTTTGTACTATTGCCTTGACCAACAGTTCAGTTGCATTTTACTATGTTTTACAATTTTGTTCAACACACACTCCAGTAGTAGTCATATGTGAAGCATCCTTTCCTGGGGTGACTCAGGGGCCTGAACTGTGATCTATGTTACTGCAGACAGACCCAGATGCTATGGCCATAGGTTCTGATCAGCAATATATCAGTACAGCAAGTCTTGTTGAGACATATTTGTTTAACTTTTATTTTCCATTATTACATACCCCCTGCTGCACTCCACTACAGGCTTACTTGTTTGACATACTTTTTTTCCCAAGTATAGTTGGTTTGTTTCTGATTTCTGTTGGTTTGCTTGTCTGTTTGTCTGTCTGTCTGTCTCTCTCTCTCCAAGATGTAGGGTATACATCTGTTTTCCATAGGCAGCAGCTTGTCTTATGTAGGTAATGCTCATGAGCAGCTGATGGCCTGTGCATCAGTTGGTGTCCCGCATTTGCTAACTGCATGCAGAACAGCTGTGTTGTTATTCCTATAGCCAATGGCATGGCAACACACTCCTATAATTGGGGCCATTCCCTTTTTTTCTTGCCTGTGAGGAGGACTTCATGGAGATGTGTGAACAGCATCACAGATGGTAGTTGGAAATACTTCTTGCAAAGAAAACTATAAAGACAGCCCCACAAAATTGGAGAGAATGTTCCAAACATAGGGGCAAAATGTAACTATTGCTGTTATACAGTTGGATTAATGCTAGTGTAACAGGATTTTGTGGAGACATGGATTTTCTGCATGATTTTAGGTCTGACAGTGTTATGTGGTTGACATAACTCTCAACTAGAGGGCTATCTGCAAAATGTTCAGAGTTTGTACTCATGTTTGGTGTGTTCCTCAGACATATTTTGTCTTTGGAAAATCAGTAGCATACTCTGGGGGTTGCAGTCAGTAAATGGTAAAATCCATTTTTGTTTCTGACTTCATATCCCTCAGAAAAGATATGTTACAACAAATCCTGTTACACCAGCAACTTTCTCAGTTTATAACAGCAATATTTCAATATGCCCCTGTTTTGCCCTTTGTCCCCCAAGTATGTCAGGCTTTGTCCAGATAAGAGGTTGATAGGTATGGTTTATCATTATTCAGTGCCTTCATTCCTGATATCATCCCAGTCATGTATCAGAATGCAAGACATGTTATGTGGAAGAGGCCTTATATATGAGGACAAAGCCTGGACATTCTGTGGGACTCTGTAAAGTTGAGAGGTCTGTATATTTCTGGTGATTGTTGACAGACTGTCAGGATTGTGTAACAGTGTAGTGTGTAAATGTTATTTGGCCTGTGTAGGGAGGGGGTAGATGTAAGTGTTATGGCTACTTTTCTATATGACTGTGCATACTGCTCCAGTTTCTGATGGTCTATCAGCTGTATATGTTTGAAGGGGCAGACTGAGACATGTCCCATACAATGGTCAGGATTCCTACTACACTGTGAACTGGGCCAATATATGTAAGGGTAGTGTGTGAGTGGCAAGCATGATGTTTTTGTTCATACAGTCCTTATACTCTACTGTTCATTTGGCTTACCAGTATGTTACTGTGACTGTGGAGAAATTGGTTGTGGGTATGCACTTTCACACTGGTGTCTGTTTTTCAGTGCTGTTACATCCCTGTAGTGCCTGATATATTTGCAAATGCATGTGGAATTTCTCATAGTGGATTTGGGTTAGTGTTGTGTCAGTCAGACTGTAGTTTGGATGGTGCTTGGTGACATGCTTAGCAGCTCATTGTAGTTTCCCTAATGTGATGTTATGTCCAGATATTTGTAGGATGTACAGTTGCCTGGCCCCCATACATGTTGTGTATTTCTGACACATCAGTGGGATGATGTGAGGATTTAAGTCACTAACTAGTGAGAAGTAATTGAGTGTTGTACTTGTGCTATTTCAGTCAATATATGTTAGAACAGACAGGAGGGTGTTACTGCAGCAACTGTGTCAGCTTATCTATTCCAGTATTTCAGATATGTCCCTATGTTCATGCCCCCCCCCCCCACTTTGACAGGCTTGATACAAATTTATCGCACTAAGGGTTCTGAGCATACCTCTCGACTGGCTGGATTGTTTAAGAATGTCCAGGTTTATTGCTCATATTTCGGGTCTGTTCCACAGATTCATTATTTATATTTCTCTGGTACATCACTGTGATGATCTGAGGATTTCTGTCAGAAAATGATGACATACATTTCAGTTTCAGACCTCACATTTTTCAGAACATGTGTGCTGAAACAAACCCTGTTACTCTAGCAACTTTCTATATTTATAAGTGCAATATTTAATATAGGTCCCTAGTTTTGGACCATTGTTCCCCCCATTTTGACAGCCTTTGTCCAGATTTCTTGCACTAAGAGGTTAAAAGGTATGGTTCTGAGGTGTATATATATATATATATATATATATATATACATATGTGTGTGTGTGTGTGTGTGTGTGTGTGTGTGTGTGTGTGTGTGTGTGTGTATATATATATATATATATATATATATACATATATATACATGCATACATATATATATATATATATATATATATATATATATATATATATATGTGTGTGTGTGTGTGTGTAGATATATATATATATATATATATATATATATATATATATATATACATACTTGCACATACATGTATATATACAGAACATTTTCCCTACAGATGAATGACTCTGCTGCATATGTTTGTGAAAGCATCAGAAATCTCTACAGTTCAAATGGTGTAATGGTACATTGCTCTGACTATGCTGTACAGGCCCTTGAGTTTGAGACTTGTAGGGCTGATGTAGACAGAGTGATTAAAGCTGTTTTAAGTGGCTTTAAGCAGGTTTCCACAACGCTAAGCAATGCCAACACACAGTTAACTGTACAGAAACTTAATCTGTGTTGGCTTCACTTAGCATCGCGAAAAATACACTTCCTCCTACTTACACCCAAACTAGTTTATTTAAAAGAAAAAGGGGTGAATGGAAAGTGGTGAAAATGGGGCACGCAGAGGGAAAAACAATATGAAAGATAGCTAGGGATGTGCAGGGTGGGTATAGGGAAGGTCCATAGCTGTCCATTTCATATACAGCAATAGCTCTGCATTTGTACAGAATTTGAAGGTGAATTTGGACACTCAAAATCCAGAAAGAGGGGTGAGGACAACAGAAATGTGGTGTCAAGCCAATTGGACTGGATTAAATGTGTCCAGTGGACACATGTGCAAAATGGACAGCTATGTATGGGGCAACAATTTTTTTTGGGACAGCTGCCCTTTTCTTTTTTTTAAGGTGAGAGTGGGATGTTGGGGAAGGATTGTAGGTACGTCTGGGGAGGTAGGTTGGGTAGGAAGACAGACAAGACAGACAAGACAGCAGACAGGGGTGGTATATGACACATGAGGGGGTAAACACATTTGACGGGGAGTGTGGTTGGGAATCCAAAGCACATGGGCCCCCATATGTTTACAGTGGGACTGAGATCCTCTCCCATTGGCAGTCATCACTACATCTTCACGACAGCCCCAAAGGTGGCTGTGCTGGGGGTCTGACAGGAGGGCAGGCCTGCCCCTTGAGGTGTTCCAGGAGGCCCTCAACTCAGATCAAAGAGTGCTGCACACCAAACCCCGGACCTGACTGTGGGTGACAGGATTCTGTCTGTGCCTGCTCCAAGGGGGGGACGGGCCCCATCCCCTGAGGCAGTTCCACCAAAGGTGGTGCAGGACCAGCAGATGAGGGAGATCCGGGTTGGGTCCCAGACGTGTTGGGGCCCGGTGCCAAGGCCAGATGAGGCCTGACAGATGGATCCACTGGTATCTGCCTTCCCAAATGTGCTATGGTGTTGAGGTTTTACAAAATATGTTGGTTAGTCATGAACAGCACATTTCAAGGTTAGTTATAACAGCATGCATCATTGCTCTGATTAACCTCATAAAACATATTTGAAACAGTTGCGTAGCAAACAGAACACATGCATAAATGGAACAACAGTATGAATCATAAGAGCATGCCAGTAACATTGATGGCAACAGGCCACCAAAAATGGTATTTGAACAAGGTATGTTAACATGCAAGCAATCAGTCATATTGCAATAATATAACACAAGTCCCAACATTAGGGTTGGAGCACAACATACGCGTAGTATATGAGTAATAATTATTGATGCAGATGAGTGGTGGGGGAGAGACTAAAAGTCCATTAACAACTGTTTATGCTTCTATTTTCCACAATGGTACTGCTTAATACTCCATGGGTCTGTCTTCACTTTACATCTACCTATGGCCCATAGCTTCTGTAGTACAAGCATACCTATTAAACTTTCAGCATGGAATGGTATGAGGCAAACTGTGACCACTCTGGGTGCTTGACTAGAGGGGACTCATACATGTCAGGGTTACATATCTTGCACAGGAGTGATACCCTGCACTGCTGTTATGTGAGTGTGCATACGTCAACTCGTTTCCTAACTCTGTCCAGGATTATTTGCAGCAGTGACCACTAGCTGTGACAGCATGACACTTGAGAGACATGCATCTGGAACATACCTCTCAACCTCTTAGAGCATGACATCTGGACAAAGCCATGCATAAGAGTGGAATAAAGGCCCACACATATAGACAATTTTTAGATATTGGTCTTACAAACTTAGAAAGTTAATAAAATAGGTTTTGCATTTGCATGGCTTTTCTGAAGGATATGATGTCTGACACTTGAATGTCTATCATTATTTTCTAACTTCAGTCTATAATGGTTTGCCACTGATTTGCCATGACACCACTGCTTTATGTAAAACAGACCAAAAATCTGAGAAAAGTATTTGGAGAACCAGTGAATATCTGTACAGTTGAAAGGTATGATTTGGGAAGAGTGCATATTGTATGCACCTACCCTGCTGTCATTTGCAGGCATGTGGTGGGACTATTAAACAGTTGCACACGGTTCATTAGTATACCCTTCATACAGCTACTGGCAACATGTACTTACCTGTAAAACCTGTGGGGAAAATATCTGTTAACACTACCTGTTTTTACATTTATTCCTGATTCCTTGTGTGTAGAGTTACACACATCTTAGTACCACTCCCTGGATTTGAAACATGTCTGGATGTGGAAAATTAACAACTAAGCTATATCTTATCACAATGTTCTATTTGGGAACTGTTGTTTGTTATTTCACTGGTTTCTGTCTAATAGTCTCTTGGTTAGACAGTCTGAACCTGTAATTCTGTGATGCATGCATGACAGAGAGTTATTGTACTGTGCCTTTATTGAACCTCAATATTAGTCAGTCAGACTTTTTTATTTATTCAGTTCACACAATAACATCATATCTACTAGCAGTAAGCAATGTACTCCTTTGCTATTTGAGCAATATACTGCAAAATAGATTTGTACTTACCAGTTTGTCAGTGCAGCCTCAGAGGTCTGTCACCATGGGCTTCGACGTTCACAGTCCTCGCTGCTGCAGCTGTAAGGGAGGCATTATGTTTATCTGTCTATCACATTCTCAGGCTAGTATTTGCTACAAACTACTTGATAGTGATATGTACACACTACTGGAGCATTCTGGTCCCATCCATCTTCGATCCACTTGTCCAAGAGCACCCCTTTCCTACACTTTAAGTCAACATAGTGGTGCCATACCTGCTCACCAGTATAGGGGATGCCAGTAGCACTGGTGAGATCACGTGCAAGATGGTCCCAGGCCTCCACTTTGTATTTGGAGCCCTGGTGCTGGCCCTGCAGCAGTCTCTCCTCATGTTTTTTTACTAGGAGTCCAGCCATGACACTGGACTCCTGAATGCTCCAGCATTGCACCCAAAAGCACACTCCCTCTCCTATGCCAGCCATTGTAGCTGCACAGATGGACTATAACAGATTATGGCTGTATTCCCACCTGCACCATTTAAATAGTGCAATATTCCCACCCTTTGCTGTCATTGGACCATTCTGAAAATGTTAAGCTCTGCTAAGCAGTGAGCAAACCCACTAAGCCAGTTTTAACACTGCTTAAAGGAGAAGTTGTTGAGCACTGTTTAACAGTGCACAAATCTGCTTAGCTGAGCTACCTGCTGCTTAGCATTCACATATTAGCAATGGTTACACCTGCTAAGCATTGCTGAGCATTGCTAACTATTGCTTACTTTTAATTTTTTAAATAAATCTGAATACTGACTTCATTTATTAAGTGTATATGATTTACTTTACATGACATCCTTCTATGTGCTTTCCTTACATTTGCACGGGGTGTGACTTTACTGAATGGGACACTTGTGTACACATGGGTGGTTTCATATGTTATATGCACTCACACTTGCATTTTAAACCAGCTACACTATCCTGGTTGACAAAAAAACAGTTACTACATAATTTAAGTTAAAAACAAAATAATTTTAACACAGCTTTCCTATATAAAAACAACTTGCCTGTCTTAGTACTCAACCTGTGAATGCCTGCATGCAAAGCTGGGACTCTAACCACTACACTATCTCAGCTTGTGAACTTCAGCTGTATATTTGTATTTATCTCCTATTGGATGTTTAAGCTATGGCAAGCGGAGGGCCATAATGTGCACACCCACTTAGCTACACTTAAACATTCCTTAGCCTAGAAAAAATATATAACATTATTATTATATTATTATGCTATATAGTGAGTATTGTGGTGTTCTGACAAGTCATTGAGGACTGCAGTCAGGAAATAATGGCATACATTTGACTTTCGGGCTGCTATCCTTCAGAAATTCATACTAATACATATCCTGTTTTCTATCCACTTTTCTAAGTGTGTGAGGGTAATATTTAAGTGGTGTCCCTATTGTTAATGTTTTTTATCCCCATTATTTGTGCCTCTGTCCACATGGACTGCTGTCAGGGAATATTGGCATACATTTGCTTTGAGACTTCTATCCTTCAGAAACTCATGATAATGCATGTCCTGTTTTCTATCAACTTTCTAAGTTTGTTAGGGTAATATGTAAGATGTGTTCCTTTTCAGTGCTTTTTCTCTCATTATGTGTGCCTTTGTACACATTTCCTACTTTGGCAGGCTGCGAAGTGTCATACAGCACTTTTACAATGCATGGTGTGTGTCACAGCACCTGCCATGCACCCCCTGCATTGCTTTCCTATTGCCATATGTATTTAAGTGTCTGTGAACACTGAAATGATCATTTATTTCATTTCAGTGTCCACAGACACTGAAATACTGGCATAATATTAGAGAAATTCTCTAGTATTATGTCAGACCCTGATTAGAAAGTGCTGCACTTCAATTTCTGAGTGAAGGGGCCGTGTTCAATGTTCGTGCACTACTTGAACATGCCCCTTGCACTCGTTCACAGTTCATGTCTGTGTAGCTTAAACAGCAGCACACCTTCATGAATATGCAAGGAGCACTCCTGTGGCTGCATGGACATGAACCACTCCATGCAGGAATAGCACTATTGCTGAAGAGTTTATTGAATCCCGGAGATGGTGTTAATATTCAGATATCACCCAAGAAAATGTCTGCTGCTTTGTGGCAGTATAATATACTGCTGTGAAACACAAAATAGAAATAGAAAAAAATCTCAATTAGCAAAATTAATTGTAGCAGCAATTACAAGGAAATGAAGTTTTGTGTTTCACTTGCTAACCATCACCTAAAAAGCCATATTTACAATATAAAAAAATAAACACAAAATAATGAAATTTTGTATTTGTGATTTCATGTTTATGTGTAATAGAGAGAAAGTGAGAAATAAGTGAAAGAAAGAGACAGACTTCTTTGCTCAAGAATTCTGAGAAATGCAGCAAGAGGCTTTCTATCCAGACACATTTCCTATACAACAAGAAGTATGAAATTATAATGTCTGGCTTTCGGACTAACTATAATTTTTACAAATTTACTAGAGAATTAAACAATTTCTAGGGGCAGAGGTAAAATATCAGACAAAATTGTGGACTTTTTGCAAAATCAGGGACAGCTGAGAGGCATGGGGAAGTTGCAATTTCTTTCTATGTATGATTTTTTTTTCATTCTTTTGACCATAAATAGCCTTCAGAGGAGTATTCGGTTAAGAAAGTGGCTATAATTGCTGGGCATGTGTGTGTGTGTGTGTGTGTGTGTGTGTGTGTGTGTGTGTGTGTGTGTGTGTGTATTAAATGTTTATATAACTCATATTCTGGATATAAAATACTTCCTCCAACAGCAGTTACATATGTGACAGCAATATATATATATATATATATATATATATATATATATATATATATATATATATATATATATATATATATATATATATTTATATATATATATATATATATATGTGTGTGTGTGTGTGTGTGAGATGAAAGGCAATACTACCAAATGATTGTGTGTCATTTGTGAACAGCAACATGATTTGTGTAGGATGCTTGTGTTGCAAATGTATTGGAACTGTATGTCATGTGTATATCAAACTAGGTTTGTACAGATACGTGAGTTGAAAAGATATTTTATAAAGTGCTTATGCTTAAAAATGAAACCACAGTGTACCCTGCTGGAAGAGTACAGAAATGTATATGCACTATTGTAACTGTTTAAATGTATATATTTTAACAGTGGAAGCAGTGATACAAGAAGTTAACCTCATTCTAGTAAATTTCATACAAATAGCTGAAATTAAATTACTTTATGGTAGTTAGAGACAGAATGTCTATACTAGGGAGTTTTCTGTATTGTCTTTAAGGTAAAATAATTAGGCTTGAAATGTGGAGGGATGTTAATTGTATTATGATTTCCAGCACCTGTCAAAGATCTGAAGTCTATGTATTTTCACAGGTAGATACTAAATACTGCTAGCTTCCAGCAGTGGGTGTTTCATCTGTCAGATGACAAGGAATTATGTAATTCTGCAAGCTATCCCAGCAGTAATATTTGAGATATTCATTTGAGAGATCTCTTAGAGAGACACAGCATTCTGTATTCTGTCTTGGACCTGACAACAACATTAAGAACCATTCACCCCATCTGCCTTGCTCTTAACTATGTTAACTAGGGTATATTAATTCTCTTATATTCAGTCAGGAATATAGTGAAGCATAGTTTTACTTTATTTATCTGAGACTGTTCTGCAATGTTGTTTTAAATATTTCCTCTGATTTTGAACTCTGATGTCACTGTGAATATATACTATTTCCTTGTTCTTTTATTATTTATTATTAAATATATTTAAACATTTCACTGTGGCTGATCTTTGTGAGACATATTCAAGTTTTGAGAGTACTTGCTTATTTATTTTTGGACACTGTTTGGTTCACTCCTAATAGCCTTGCTCTTGGTCAAACTACCATTTGTGTTAATATTAGTATTGCACAGTAAGATCGGACACCCTTTGTTAAGGGCCTTAAAGTAACTGATAAGAAGTTAATTCGTGGCAGTAATAACTACATTATAGTCTGGGCAACAGGCCGCATGGCTAGTAAACCTGTGCAATATGGGTCTGGTAGCCTGGGGGGGGTGCTCAGACTGCACACTTGAAGCCAGGACTGGTGAGATGGTTACCTTCAGAGAGGGAGCTAACCTGTAGCAGTGAGACTGAGGGAGAGGCACAGCTGCTGGTGGGTACTGATGTTACCTTGGACAGAGTGGCTGCAAGGGCAGAGTTGAGTAGTAGTACCAGGTTTACAGTGAGGCATTGCTGTCAGAGGATACTAGACTTGCTGTGGAAGGGGAACTGGGAAGGGTTACAAACAGAGACTTGAGACAGGCTCAGCTCCTAGACCCTACATTACAAGACTGAGGGAAGTGGATAGGGAGGTACCTGATTCTCAAGGAAAAGGGTAATCTGTATACTGGCACAAAGGGTTACTGTATAGAGAGTGGACCCCTGAGAGAGGGCTAGAGAGTGACAGAATACAGCTGTTGGTAGTGCCTAGGGCCTTCTGTCTGACACATCTAGCCATAACCCATGACATTCTCTTTGCAGGCCATATGAGCATAAAGCATACAAAGAGATGTAGTATGGCAGAACTTTTATTGCCCTGGGGTTTCCGGAGATGTAACAGGGTACTGCAAGACCTGTGAGCAGAGCCAAATTGTAGGCAAGACAGTAGACAAGGTCAAAGCTCCTTTGTTGCCTTTCCCTGTGATTGAGGAACCATTTCAGAGGGAAGTTATGGATATTGTGGGGCCTCTGAGTACCCCATGTTCTACAATGAGTACATATATCCTAATGGTAGTACATTATGCTACCAGATACCTATAGGTAGTGGCCCTGTCCTCCACTGAGGCAGAAAAAGAGGCAAATACTTTGTTAGAGAAATTTAGCAGGGTAGGTTTCCGAAACAAAATACTGACTTGAAGAGGTGCCAATTTCATGTCAGATCTGCTGGCTTGTCTGTGGGAGTGGTGTGTGGTGAAGCACTTAAAAACCACCCCCTAACATCCCCAGAGTAATGGTCTGGTAGAGAGGTTAAACTTTACACTCAAGACCATGCTACAGGCATTTGCAAACCAGTCTAAGAGGAAGTGGGACAAATATTTGCTCCATCTGTTGTTTGTGTACAGGGAGCTGACCCAGGAATCCACAGGTTTTTCACCCTTTGAGTTGCTGTATAGGCATAGGGTGAAGAGAGCTCTAGATCTGATTTCTGAAGAGCGGGAGGGGGAGTGTAAATCCCACAAGAACTCTGTTGTGGCATCTGTCCTAAACCTCAGGACAAGGCTCAGAAAACTCATGGGCCTGGCCCTGGAGAACCTGGCAAAGCCCAACAGCAGAAAAAGGTCTGGTATGTCAGGAATAATCGAGATGGAGAGTATGTTGTGGGGCACCAGGTTATAGTTTTCATTCCTGTCAGACACAACAAGCTGTAGGCAGCTTGGGAGGGAACCTTCAAAGTAGTAAATAAGGTCAGTGATTTTAACTACATGACAGAACTGCTAGGCAGGATGTAGGGACACAATCTGTGCCATGTTTACATGATGAAACCTTACCATGATAGGGAGGTCCTGGTGCTAATTACTTGCAGTAGGGAGGCAGGAGGAGTCTGATGCAGATCTATGGCTACAGGGAGCCAGGCAGCAAAACCCCAAACTACTATGGTGGACCCCAGGGTTGCAGCCATATGATATTACAGTGCAATGCTATAATGGAGTCATCAGTGCAAAGGCAGCTGGGATCTCAAGACAAGGTATGGAGTAATGTATTCCCAGAAAGGCTCATTCCTCTCAAGCAACATTTCTCAAGGGTCAGTTGAAAAACTAGCTTGAGTCTTCAAGGGGGGAAGAAATGTGATGTAGGGAGATACTGCCAGCACAGCTATCTGGAATTTTGTAAATGATTGTATGTCATTTGTGGATATCAACATAATTTGTGTAGGATGCTTGTATTGCAAATGTATTGGACTGTATGTTGTGTATATAAAAAGTAGTTTTATACAGACGTGTGTTGGAAAAATATTTTATAAAGTACCTGTAGTTATAATGTAATCACAGTGTGTCCTGCTGGAGAACAGAACTATACATGTACTATTGTAACTGTTTAAATGTATATATTTTAACAGTGGAAACTGGGATATAGGAGGTTAAACTCAGTCTAGTAAATTTCAGAAAAATAACTGAAATTAAATTACTTTATGGCAGTTAGAGACAGAGTGTCTATACCAGGGAGTGTTCTGTATTGTCTTTAAGGTGAAATGATTACTAGGTTTGAAATGTGGAGGGCTGTAATTATTTTATGACTTCCAGCATCTACCAAAGATCTTAGGTCTGTGTATTTTCACAGGTAGATGCTAAATACTGCTAGCTTCCTGCAGTGGGGGTTTCACCTGTGATACAGTCAGATGACAAGAAATGATGTCACTCTACAAGCTATCCCAACAGTAATATTTGAGACATTAATTTGAGAGGTCTCTTAGAGAGACATAGCATTCTGTATTCTCTCTTGGACCTGACAACAACATTAAGAACCATTCACAACATATGCCTTGCTCTTAAGTAAGTTAACTAGGGTATAGAAATTCTCTTAGATTCAGTAAGGCATATAGTGAAGCATAGTTTAGATGTTTTTCTTTATTTATTTGAGACTGTCCTGCAATGTTGTTTTTAATATTTCCTGTGATTTTGAACTCTGATATCACTGTGAATATATACTGAGTATTTTCTTGTTCTTTTAATTTTTATTATTAAACATATTTAAAACTTTTATTGTGGCTCATCTTTGTGAGACATATTTACAAGTTGAGAGTACTTGTATATTTTTATGGGCTACTCCTAATAGCCTTGCACTTGGTCAAACTACCATTTGTGTTAATATTAATATTGCACAGTAAGATTGGACACCCTTTGTTAAGGGCCTTAAAGTAGCTGATAAGGAGTTTGCTGGTGGCAGTGATAACTACCTTATAGTCTGGGAAAAAGAGGGCATAGCTAGGTAACCTGTGCCAGCCTTTCCCAGGTGTCTATATGTGTGTGTGTGTGTGTGTGTGTGTGTGTGTGTGTGTGTGTGTGTGTGTGTGTGTGTGTGTGTGTGTGTGTGTATCTATAAATCAAACCTCAAAGTGTCAGCTACTTGCGCAGGGACATGAAGCACTGGTTGGACAGAGAGGGTGCTGAAGGTCTTGGCTTGGCAACTCAGCTGAGATCTCAACCTTATATCTGTGACAGTGGGGGAATCTTACTGGGGAACTGGAAAAAGAGGGAGAAACCAGCCCAGCTCTTAAGGGAAATTGCACTTGATGCAGAGAACTGCTTGTGTGTACCTGTAATTCTGCCAGTGTATATCACCACCATTGCCACTGCTGAGGATTGAGGTGCCTTGATTACTGGTTCAGCAGAGCATTGTAATTATATATATATATATATATATATATATATATATATATATATATATAGATATGTTTGTTGTGTTTGTGTTCATTTCATTTTATTGAATTTCTGTCTGGTCAATGAGAGCAAGAAGAGGTGCTTAATATCAAAGTAATGGACAGCTGAATGGTCAGAATATTGTGAAAATGTATCACTGTGAAACTTGAATGGGGCTGCAGGGAGTGAGAGTGTGCTGGTGTGTGTGTGTGTGTGTGTGTGTGTGTGTGTGTGTGTGTGTGTGTGTGTGTGTGTGTGTGTGTGTGTGAGTGCGAATCAGTGTTAAAGTTAGTGTCAGGTTGTGTATGTCTGTGTGCTTCTGTGTATATTTTAGGGTTAGGTGAAGGTGTAGATGTGGTGTTGTTATTGTGTTTTGTGCATGTTTGTGTGTCTGAGTATATCTTGTGTAGTGGCAGTGTTACAGGAAAGTTTTTATTTTGGTAAGGTGTAGGGTTATGGATGGGGGAAGGGGCAGCATGAGGGTTAGGGTTAGTACCCATTACTAAGGTGGCATAGGTTTATGGAAGGTGGTAATTATTGCTATTTTTACAAGTGTACAGCCTTAGAAATATACTTACTATGTGTTACAGATTAATGTCATGTTTCTTATCACATAAATATCACAGTAACTGAAGGCTGATTGAGTTTTTGGAAACTCAAACATTATATGTTAGACTTTCAGAAAACTTGAATCATTTTATGGTGATTGTGGTGCAGTGAAGATTGGGGAATTTACACTTTTCCCCACTGTAGTGTGATATCTGAGTTGGTATATATGATTTGACTGGGACTTTCCCCCTCCAAAAATGTAGATTTTTATTTTGTTTTGTTTGAGTAAATTAGCAGACAGCTTGATACTTACAGAAGTAAAGCAAACAAAAATAAATAAATAAATACATAGATACATACATACATACATACATACGTAAATACCACAAATAATGTCCTTACTGGAAGCATGTGTCATTTGCTTTTCTGGTAAAACTATAAAGTAGAATTTCATGGCATACTAAACTAAGTTTATTATTCAGTAAATTCAGACTTTGTAGGGGTGAGCCTTTTTGTGTCTTACGTCAAACAGCAAATATGGACTTAAGCTATCAAAATTAAGTTTTCCCTGAAGAGGTGGATAATTTGAATGGATGTTACTTATTTCTTTTTTCTTGCTCCAGTCTTCATTTTTTTCATAAGAAAGGCTCTGTACACACACAGAAACACAAACACACACATGTGAATTTACACACCCATGCACAATAAACACACCTGTGTGCATGCACACACAGATACACACACACACACACACACACACACACACACACACACACACACACACACACACACACACACACACATACACACACACACACACACACACACACATCACACATTTACACACACAGACACACAGACACGCACACACACGCACACACACACACACACACACACACACACACACACACACACACACACAGACACACACACACGCACACACACACACGCACACACGCACACACGCACACACACACACACACACACACACACACACACACACACACACACACACACACACACACACACACACACACACACACACACACACACACACACACACACATTTTAATGCCCTGACTCTCATCATTCTTGATTCAGTGGAAAGCCTACCTTGGTCACTTCCACAGAAAATTGTCTACCCACTCATAAGTAAAGCTAACATGTAGGTGAACCTGCCTCCCTTCTGCCAGGATGGGCAATCTGGCTTTGTCCGTTCAAGCTTATCCTCAGAGACTGGCCCCAATAGTGTCCATGACATTACTCAAATTCTGGCTACATGAGTTGCAGTCAGCATCATTCCATCACACTACAAATCCAGACTTATACGCATGCCTTTCATTTAATTTCTTTTTTCAATATGACAAAAATGAGCCTTAAAGATAGAATACAATGGTGGATCTCTTCTCCAGAACAGTAATGGAATCTTTTCAGTCTACTGCAGCACTAAAATGCAATGCTTTAACAGATCATGACCAGAGAAAATGAAACCTTGGCATCTTCATTTTCACCAAGTACAATTTCATTTATTAGAATGTGCAGAAATGGCAGTCACTTTATTTATTACCATTAGCTAGTACTGCAAATATCGAGTTCTAGATGCTTAGTCATTACAGTTGTTGTAAATCTTTGAATATATTGCTTTTAGTATGACTGTGTATTCTCTAATTTCTTAACTTTTAGGCAGCCTGTTCTAGTAAATGCTTTTACAGAACATAATGGGATTTTTTTAGTGCAGATTGCAATCCTTCAGGAAATTAAAACGTGTTAAACAGGGGGACAAAATTGCTTAAAATAATATCTCCATCCCAACAAGTATAAATTACTGATAATATTCCTACCACTCTATGAAAATGGACATTCTTGTACAAGTGACAACAGAAGAAATTAAAATATGCACCGTTAAGGAAATCATTGTTTTATCTTGCAGCCATGCCTCTCAACCTCTTAGTGTAAGAAATCCGCACAAAGTCATATGTAAAAGCAAGACAAAGGCCCAAAAATACGGACAATTTTTAAATATTGCTTTTACAAAATTAGAAAGTTGATAGAATAACAAGTTTTGCATTAGGATGAATTTTCTTGAAGTATATAAAGCCTGAAACTTAAATGACTGTCATTGTTTTCTAACTTAAATCTTTAATGATTTGCCACTAATTTGCCAGAATACCACAATTTTATGAAAAACAGACCAAAAATGTGAGGCAAAAATCTGGACATTCTGTGAAAATCTGTACAGTTGAGAGGTATGCTTGCAGCACTTAGGGCCAAATCATGATTGGTTAAATCCATGTGGACTGAAAAGTGGTCTAAAAAGAAACATAAATTAAAACATACTACCCACATTGGGGTATGGTCTAACACTTTAAAGAAACCTATTCTGAGGTCAAAGCACCAAGCATAGTGTTATATTTGAATCCCATGTATCACAGGTCTTTATATCTTTCAAAGGAGTATGACACTAAAAGCCGAGACTTATTGGAGCAACACATTTGGCTTAGAGACTCACAACAAACAGCAGCAATAACCAGTGCTGAAGTCTGAATCCTAAGATGATATAAAGATGCACAGCAACATGTCTGAGTATGATATAACTAGCTAATGGGCTCACTAAGCAGACATTCATGGATCACTAAGTGACAGACATGGATCACTAAGTCAGCAGAAGTTGACAGGCACCACAGTTCAACCTTTATAGCCTGCCCGCAGTACCAGAGCTTCCACACAGATGAAGTCAAAGGGCCATGACGGCATCCTGTACAGCAGAATCTACCTGTTTTATGGATGCAAGAATGCAAGCTTAACAGTAGCATGGCTCCCATGCATATATTCCCCCAATTCATGAATAGGGACAGACACAGGGAGCCATTAAGTCATAAGGGAATTATTGCTAAATTTAAACATATTAACTGATTTGTCACCACTGAATTTTGGGAATGACTTACACAAACCCTAACCATTCATATGCAAGATACTCAGCTGAACTACCCCCTGGGTCCAACCAGCAGAATAGCTCCACCTGTGTGTGGAATATGCCACTGCATGCAGTCTGGCTGCTCTCCATGTACTGCTTGCAGTATAAAGTACCTCATACAACTTAAGTTGTTGTTTCACCAAGACAGCCATTTGTTGTCTCAGGATTGTACCTTGGTGACCTTTGCCAGTGTTCAACTCCAGAATGTTTTGTCATCACAAGCCCAATTTTCCATTTGGAATCAAGAATAGGACTCCTCAATTATCCATTAGCACATGCTGAATAACTGCCTCCAGGACCCCAAATTTTGGACTCGGGTGTGCGGAAAATGCTAGATGAAGTGTGTTATACTCTGTGACCAGATCTTTTTGTAGCCTGGATCTAGATAGGAGACAGAGCATACCTCTCAAGTTCTAAGCTCTGGACAAAACCTAAAATAATGAGGGGTAAAGGCCCAAAAATAGGGACACATTTTAAATACTGCTCTTATCAACTTAGAAAGTTTTTAGAACAACAGAATTTGTGTTAGCATGCATTTTCTGAAGGATATGAAGTCTTAAACTAAAATGTATGTCATTATTTAATGACTTCAGTCCTCAGTCATTTGCCAG
>NC_056729.1:234502425-234517425 GCF_019279795.1 Protopterus annectens | reverse complement strand
TGTGCCATTCACTGGGCACAAAGCCTGAGGTGAGGCTATGACTGAACATGGTACTTAGGTGGAGTGCCAGTTTGTTCTGTAGTTTGTGTAGAATGCAGCCTGGGATGTTGTCATGTCCCATGGATGCTGTGTTCTTGGTTTTGGAGAGTGTGTTTTTTACCTGTGCAGCCGTGATTACAGGAACTTTGCATTCTTCCGGTATAGAGATGGGCCCTTTAGGGGTTGAGAGGGGGGTAAAGTTAGCGCTAAAGCTATCTGCCAGGATGTTGGCAATATCAGCTGGTTCTGTTTATTTAGTGCCATTGTGCTGTAACTCAGAGCAGATCTGAGTGCTGACATTGAGATTCTTAACATAGCTATAGAATGCTTTGTGGTTGTCTTGAGAATCAGTGGCAATTGTGTTTTCGTAACTATCTTTGCAGGATTTTATGAGGGATCTCAACTTTTTACTGAAGATGACTAGGGAGTTCCTCCAATCATCGGATTTTACTCTTTTATGCAACAGTTTCTTTATTCTGTTGATGAGTAGAGGTCATAGTATGGTTCCCTGTGGAAAACCAACAGATATATTTAAGTTGGTTGGATAAGAACCCTGCTAGCATACAACCTGTGATCTCTTTGAGAGATGGTTTGTAAGCCACATTATTCCATTCTTGCTTAAATCTAGAGTACCCACTATCTACAAGATTAAGTTATAGGACTCTAGGAAGAAGGAGACCTTGCCTTTTCCAACATTTTTGCGTTTATTTATTTTGTTTAGGAATGTAAGCTGGACAGCCTCAGTACTAAATCCAGGGCATAAAATGTGCTATGAAGCAGCAAGTAATTTATATTTTATGTAAATGTAAATATTGTCTGTTTAAATGCGCTCCTTAGAAAGCAAAATAATTAAATAAAAGTAAAAAGGAGAGCGTGAGGCAGATTAGGTTTCAACTGTTTCACAGTTCTGGATATATTATCCGTACGCCAAAGGCAAAAAAGTTTCTAAAAGTTACCAGTTAGACTAAAAGTTTCCAAGCATTACCAGCTCTTCCAGGCAGATTTTTTCTCCAAGCATTACCAGCTTAGCTAGAACGTTTAAGCATTACCAGCTTAACGGCATCATATAATCGACCAGAACTTCCAAACTAGTGTTCCAAACAGTGCGATATTAACAGCGTTCCACTTCTCGGCCAATAAATCCCCTGTTTAAAAACAGCAACATTCGTTTCACCTTGTTTCACCAACAATAAACGGATCGACCAAGATATTAATCTAAAAGCCTTATATTTATTTAAAATACAACAGATTGGCAAGCGCTTTCACCTGTAGGCTTCATCAGGCCACTTATAACTGATATACATTTCACTTATATACATCTTAGTGCTTTTCACGCGCTTGTATATGTGTGCTAAATCAGCGTGTGAAAGCTTTATTTATATACAATATTAGATGTATATATTTAAATTAATATATTTATTTAACTCTATATATCAAACCTAGAAACGAATATTATAAATTTATATATATATAAATTGATACAAACGACTATGTACATAGAAACTGAATAGCTAGCCATATTAAAAACAGACATATATTACGCACTAAGATAATGAGATATGCTATATACATTGAAACTGAATAGTTAGCCATATTAAAAATGGACATATATTACGCACTAAGATAATGAGATGTCACAATACCATTCAATAAACAGACAAACATTTTTAGCAGTACTCACACAAAAAAACTTTTAAAACTTTTGTAAGAAACTATATGTTGGATAATAGTGTAAAAAGCATTTCTTTGTACTAACTAAGAACTAATATCAAATATTTAAGTTGATTTACTCTATGTACATATGCAGTCGTCTTAACCTAGAGTATGTTTGTAATTCTTATTAAGAATGATAATGTTTTTAGTGCAATTTTTGCATAATGATGTTTTTTTAATATAACATATATATAAAAATGCACAAGCTTGAAAATGTGGGTGAAGTGATGTATTAATTAAAGGAAGTGACGTTAATTTGAATTGTAATATAAATTCATTTGAAATGTATATCAGTTATAAGTGGCCTGATGAAGCCTACGGGTGAAAGCGCTTGCCAATCTGTTGTATTTTAAATAAATATAAGGCTTTTGGATTAATATCTTGGTCGATCCGTTTATTGTTGGTGAAACAAGGTGAACGAACGTTGCTGTTTTTAAACAGGGGATTTATTGGCCGAGAAGTGGAACGCTGTTAATATCGCACTGTTTGAAACACTAGTTTGGAAGTTCTGGTCGATTATATGATGCCGTTAAGCTGGTAATGCTTAAACGTTTTAGCTAAGCTGGTAATGCTTGGAGAAAAAATCTGCCTGGAAGAGCTGATAATGCTTGGAAACTTTTAGTCTAACTGGTAACTTTTAGAAACTTTTTTGCCTTTGGTGTACGGATAATATATCCAGAACTGTGAAACAATTTATATTTTATGACATAAAAGAAAATTTGTTTATGCATGCAATTTTAAGTTATTTTTTATGCTAATGATAATATGGCAATTGACTTATGCATTTATAACTCTGTTGAGTTACACCCCTTGTGGATTAGAATTGTGCAAGTTTTTTTCCCCACAATTCTAGGATACATTTTTCCTGTAATGATCTGTTTATGGGGATGGCTACACTGTAGGCTGTTTCTCCTTCAGCACATTGTAAGTATTCATTTAGTAGTTTATCTGGTACTAAGGTGGTACATGTCATCTTTTATAAACCTTTAAATGGTATACTCAGAGTGCGTGTGTGTGTGTGTGGTTTGAAATATCCACATGTGGTACTGCTATTGTCTAAAAATGAATGAGAATTATTGCATCATTAATAGCCATTGCTGACTCAATTAAATGATAGCTTAATTTGCAGGAAGTATTAAATGGAGTTTCTTCTCAGTTTTGGTTTGGTTGTGATATTTTTTGAGGTGTTAGTAATCTATTAGTACTTTTCCAGCATTAGAAACAACTTAAGGCATTTTCTCTTTTTGTCAGCATTTGTATCTGTTGTTTAGAGTTTAATAGATTTGTAGATATGGTCCAGTGCTGTATTTTATTAATTGTTTCCATGCATTATCTTTGTGTTTTTGTTTTGGTATGTATTTTAGCCAGGGTGCAGTCTAATTTTTGAGCCTCTTTCTGTGTAGTGGGGCTAATGGGTTTTGAACTAATAGAATATCCCTTTAAAACATGACACTGCATCATGTAATAGCAATTTTTGAATGAGCCCAGTTAAAGCACTTTAGAGATTAAGTGAACATATCTGGAGTAAAATTATTTAGGTATTTAGTATAGTTCTGCACAATAGTTTTTGGAATATCTGGCTTTTTCTTTACGGCATGAGATGAATTATAATGTCTCAGGATGGATTACTTATGGTATTTGCTGCAATGGTGGTTGAGCGGCTTAAGTATGAAAATTTAATGTCAATGGTGAATTTCACTGCAATGTATTGTGCGAGCCAGTGGTGCACTTTTGCCCACCCCCGTTTCACTCTGGTGAAGTTGGTATAAGCTGTTGGGGGCCTTACCCTGCACATCAGCGGATTACAGGGAGGCTTGTCCCTTGCAAAAAGAGATATCTTGTGGGTTTTTGTCTAACCATTTTCAATATTTCTGCTCTGCCATCCTTTTTTTCATTTTTGCTTTCTCAAAGCTCAACCGACTGACTCTCTTTATTTCATGTCCCCCCCTCTCACATTCTTTTTCCTCTCTCATAAGTCATTTCACCTCTTACTGTTCTACTCTATTCCTTTAATTCTTCCTACCTCTCACCCCATGAAACTATAAGTGCATATATGCCTGTAGACAAAACTATACTTATATACTCCAAAACACCTATGTTTTAATTTCTTTCAAAGCTTTGTTGCATTTTCTTGCTCAAAGGGTATTATTCTGTCTTCTATATTATTGTGTTTTAGTAGTTTTGAAAATTATATTGTACTTGTTAACTTTGTTGACTTAGCTTTGCAATAATTGTATATGGAGCTTTTCTCCCCGGGCCTTCATTGAAAATGGGCTCTTTTTCAGACTTATGGATTTTCCTGGTTAACAAACTTCAAATAAATAAATAAAAATATATAAAATAATATTTAATGTTTGATAAAAAGTGCGCTGAGAGAAGAATCATCATTTGCTCACAGTAAACCCCTCAAAATATTTGGTAAAACTCCAACATCTGCTCTTTGATATTTTTTTTCTTTTTTGTTGGCAGAATACAGTCAAGTATGCTTTCTTTCCCAGTTTGCAAATCTGTTATAGTTTTTTTTTGATATATTAAATGATTTAGACCATTTTAGTTTATTTATGATTCTGCCAGCATTTTGCCTTTATTTACTGTAGTGTATGGCCATTCAGTATTCATGTCACAATAAGTAGGTCTTTAGTTGTTTTTTGGTTTCAACGGTTAGATAGATAGTTATTGAAATTCGCATGGGTCTGCAAAAGTTGCTGTATTATATTTAAGTTCTGCATCTCAATAGATTGGTGTTGTTGGGCAAGTGTTTCCTTTGTATGAGTTGTAAGTTTTAGAGATTGCTGATAAACAGTATCTGTGAATAAAATTAGTAGGGTTGCAGTAACTTTGGTGTTTATTATAGTCTGAGAAATAATTGTTGTACCTGAAAGGATATATTATACTTTTCTAGCTAGCTGTTTAATATTTTATTATACAGTTGTTGTTTCCAGTAATGGTTTTAGTATATTTGTTTGAAAGAAAAGATAACTATAAGAAAATACCCTTAAGTGGAGCAGCTGGAAAATGTGTAAAAGTTGCAACCCAGGTAATGGCCAAGGATGAGGGGAGGAATGTGAGCCACCAGGTTCTAATAGTAGCTAATTTGTGTGATCATGTGAACACATGCCCTAGTATGTCCAGAGAATGCAGTAAGTTCTCCTTTAAAAAATGTTGACTATATTGTGTTCTTTTCTTAGAAAGTAATCCAACACAATCCCCCTTTCTTTGTAGAAGTGGAAGCAGTTTGAAAAGTGTTCCTACACCTCCCTGGGTGTGTGATACTTCAAGCTGCAGTATCAGCAGCAGTTTCCAATAATTAAAATACTGTAAGGGGTGGTAGGCAGAGACAAGAATGAAATAAAGAGATATTGAAAAATATTACAGTAAAGCAACTACCAGCACATCTTATCTTGTTGCACTAAATTTAAATGTCTTTTCTTTTTTTTTTTTTTTTTGTAAATCTCGTTCTGGAGCTGCAAATTTAAATGTCTTTTCTGAAATACTAGCCCCTTGTAAATCAGAAGATTAATTTATTTTTATATGCTGAAGTCGAGATGGGAAAGAAATGCTGTAGTGACCAACCAGGCTACTTAGTTTATAGAAACAGGAAATTAATCTATAATGGACCTACATATATCAGGTAAAAGGTAAATAAAGTAGAAAACATAAAATGCCACCACCTTGTAGAAATTATGTGATGAGAGTGTAAACATTATGAAAAATAATTGATGGTTTCCATGAGTGCAGATTCATTGTAAGAGAAAATACAAAAAAATGACTTTACCATCTAAGTAAGTTGTGTGTCAAAATCCAGTGACTTGCATCTGTGAAATTTTAGATACCAGTACACTTCAAATATAACACCATTCACAGTGAAAACAAAGGCATCCCCCCTGCCTATCTTGCCCCTGTCCCTAATACTAATGTGTAGCTTACCTGCAAATAGCCCTTCCCATAACACTGCCACTATTTAGACAAATTTCATCTGAATGTGTTCAGCTTATTGGTAGGATATCGAAAAAAGGAAGTATGTTTTCTTTTTCCAGTACTGAGTGTTGCTGTTTTCTGTTATTGATACTGTGAATGGACAACATGTTTTCATAGATGTTTTGTGTATCTCCCAACTAACGTGTCGATCATTCACAATATAATCATAGGAACAGTGCCTCTGGTACACACATTACATGGCATTGTCAGAACCTTGCCACCATCTTGCTGTGCCTTGCATTTTCACTCTAAGCAACGGTGATACCATAACTGGTCAGACCATTGAGATGCCCTATAATGCACATCGCACTATCAGTAGTAACTTGTGTAGCCATGAAAGGGCCACTGTTTTTTCACTGAAATGTGACTTGCTACATAGCCACAAATTCAGAGGGCTCTTAGGTGGTGTTCAAAGGAAAGCAAAGTATTTCTGCACTTAAGATATAGATACCACTGAGTGTATCTGCTTGGAACCTTCTATGAGGGTCCTCAGTTTAAAGTTAATGCATGGTACAGCCTTGCCATGGTGATGACTCCATCTGCTATAGACAGCAGTGCCAGCTCCACAGCTATGACCTGAGGAGAAGGTGCCATTCTCATTGCCTTGGCCAAAGGGGAGTAGAAGTCAGAGTGCACTTGAGATGCACAGTAAGTATGCAGGTCCAGTCAATACCCTCTTATTTCCCCTTAGAGATACATGGACCTTTGCTGGACATTTCATTATTGAAACTTATATTATTTTTTTTTCTTGTTATTCAGTTCAGTAGCAAATAATGGAGAATTAGCTAATGTTCTAGAGGACAATAAAGCAGTGAGTATTATTACTGCCATCTTATTGATAAGGTTAAAGTATCAGAGTATCGCTGAAGTCCCCATAAGTATAGTATGTAGCATTCCCTGTGACATGGCCATTGGCAGTGGTATACACTGCTGACATAACTGGTGCATACATGCCACTTTGCTAACCTACTTTACACTCTGCTTGTTCATTGCATACTCGTATTACACATTTGTGTGGAGATTGTCAGTTCAGTTTGCCCTGATTGCACAGTCACTGCCACAATCTGCCTAAGACACAAGGCTGTTGGCACAGTCATGTGCTGTGGAGACTGGCAGAGACCAAGAATCTGTATGACATGGGTGCACACATCTCGTTATTTTCATTGTAAATCACCCCGTCATATGCCCATCCAGCTGTCACCTCCACCAAGCATAACACCGACATACATGGATTACCACTGTTGTGTGCACTGGTGCACAGCAACCTACATTACAGTTGTTGCTAGGCTCATGCTGACAGCTGCCTGTGTTTCTAACAATTGCTTGTCTGCTTTTGGTCCATTTCAGTAGCACCATACATGTGTTGGTTGCATATGCAGTTACGCTGTCCAGTTCTACATAGCGGGTCATTACCACTGCCTCTTGCAACATATATACAGGGGCACATCTACACACAAACCCTCCATGGCTTGGTATTTCAAACACCACCATCATGTTGGTGTAACCTTCCCCACCCTTAAGAACATAGGATTATAGGAATAATCCTAGATAATCAATCACAGGGACCATAAGATGTCCAGCCATATATACCTATGATAAGAGATAAGTTCTTGCCACCCTTTTATAGCCCTCACCTTCCAAATCAAGCAGGACTGTACAGGCATATCTAGAGGTTGTTTAGGGACTTTGGTTGAGAATTTTGAGTTCAAAAAATTAATGTTGTAATAAATTTTACCACAATATTTTGTGTTGGGCTAACTTGCAGAGCACTTTTGAAGAATTTTTTGTTCTTTTCTCCTCCGTGCTGTGACGATGAAGTTGGTGTATATAATTCAGAGAAGTCAGCCAACCCCAGGCAAAAATGTTTATTTTTATGTTTTACATGTTTTTCAAATCATTGTTTTTGGTATTTGATTTTCCAAAAAAAGTGATTTGCTCGCACATAGGTAACCTTGCTGTACACATTAACACTGGTATACATTTGTATGTGCCATCCAGTTATTAAGACTAGCTCTAAATTCAGAACAAGCAATATATTTTTTTTTTTTTTTCAATAATAATTCTTTATTTTATTTTTTCCAAACAACTAATACAGTACTACCAACTACTTACAATATGTACATGAATGCTTCCAACAGTTACATAGAATCATTATACATACCTATACACTTCTAAAAAAAAAATAATGAAGAAAAAAGAACTAGTAACCATATAAGACTTATCTCAATAAAATTCAACAGTTATTCAGTTTTTCCCAGAGAATAGTGGAATGGAACTTTAAGCTAATACAATGTTAAAGATTTGTTCCCATATTTTTGTATTGTTTACATTTTTCTTATGATCACTAATTAGAAATTTATGTGCTAGAATATGTTTGGTGGCTACTATCTTGAAATTTTGCCATGATGTCTGTAAAGGGTTCAACCAATTGGAAGCTATATATAACTTCATCAACAAAAAAATATTGACTAGTATAATTCTTTGGGTTCTTTCCAAGTTGGGTGGTGGAATATGTAAAATCGTAAATTCCCAGGAGAGTGTGGAATGTTGATATCCCATTTTTTGTAGTTGAAGTTTCAAGGAATTCCAGAGTTTGAAAATACATTTACAACTCCAAAACATATGTAGGAGGTCGGCTGTTTGATCTATACAATATGGGCATTTTGGTGAGTTCTTTGAGTTAAATTTGTGTAGAGTGAGACGCGTATAATACGCGTTATTAAATATCATCAATTGGGTAAACAATAGCTTCTGAAGGGACACAGATTTTATGGTTAAGTGAATTGCTTTTAGTATTTTACTTTCTTCAATTGTCAACAATTTCTCTCTCCAGTATTTGGAAATTAATATTTGATTATTATATTTTATTTCTTTAATCAAACCATATGCTGCAGTTATATATTTACATTCCTGTGTAAGGGTTTGCCATAAGTTCAGACACATGTTTAAATCTTCTTCTTTAATTATGTCATTCCCTTTACTAAGGTAACTTATTGATAGGTCTTTTAATTGTCTTATTATAATTAGATACGATTTGGGGAGATTCAACTCTTCTAAAATATTGTGAATCGATACCTAAAAAAGGATATAAATCAAGTAGGGTTAAATTAATTATAAGTGGGAATTTCTTAAGGTCTATCAGCTGGTTACTAATTTTCAGATTTGGATTTTTGTGAAATGGTTGAAGAATTATCATACTTTGCAAAAGATTTAATGAGTTAAAAAGATTTTGTACTGAAACTATATATGTTTTGATATGTTCCAACACGAAGTACACTTTAAGAGTATTTTTGTTTAAAAAAGGTAATGCCTTGCAGTTAATATCCAATTCCTTGACATGTTTATGATTAAGAACCAGCCATTTGGGAACCCATTTCGAGTTACACCCCTCAAAGTTAATTATTCTTAAAAGTCTATTGGTGTTTATTATTAAATAATATGTTTCGAAATTAGGTAGATCCAACCCTCCCTATTTTTGGAGCCATCAATTTATCATACGATATCCTAACTTTTCTAGGTTCCCATAGAAATCTAGCTAGTTCTGTATGAAGCTGTTTGAAGAATTTTTTGGAGATTTGAACTTGTGACGCTCTAAAAATATATAGTAATCTAGGAAGTATATTCATTTTAATAATTGAAGTCTTCGCCATTATTGGTAATTTCAGATTATCCCATCTTTTCAAGTCAGATACTATCTGCTCCCAAATAACCTTAACATTATTGAGATAAAAATCTCTGTTGTCTGTTGAGAAAACCACTCCAAAGTATTTTATTTTTTCTTCTGATTTTACCTGCCCTACTAATGGTAATAGTGAAAAAGGTGTAGGTGTCTTTAATGGGAATATCTTAGTTTTTTTTAAATTTAATTTATAATTGGAAATTTTCGCAAATTCTTCTACTGCCTTTAATATTTTATTAGTATCCGAAACAGGTGTTGTGCAATAAATACTCAAATCATCTGCAAAAGCAGCCATTGTGATCTTCGTACCATAGATCCTTGGAGCATTATGATAGATATTTTGTTTAATGTGCAAAACAGAGGTTCCTAATACAAATTGCATAACAAGGGAGATAAAGGACATCCTTGACGTGTACAAGTTTTAAGTTGAATTCTTTATGCAAGATTCCTGTTTATGACTAGATTTGTATAAGGATTGGTATATAATTTTTTTAAAGTTGAAGTGAATTCTTGCGGTATGTTAAAACATGGTAAAATGTCAAATAAATATTCTAAGTTCACTCTGTCAAATGCTTTTTGTGCATCAATTATAAGTGCGTAAAGATTATGGTTTTTATGGGTGGCATGAGAAATCATTGTATGCAGTGTTAATGTATTATCTATAGTTTGTCTGCTATTTATAAAACCGGGTTGTTCATCAGATATTATAAGGTTAATTACCATTTTCAACCTGTTAGCCAAAATTGATGTCATAATTTTCATATCTATGTTTAAAAGTGAGATGGGTCTATAATTATCCGGGTTTTGTCGATCAGTATTTTCTTTTGGTATGAGAATAGTTTTCGATGCATTAAAGTGTGGGTCAGTAATTTTATTGTTAATAATATAGTTAAAGACCACTGACAGTATTTTCCCCAGAATATCACTAAAAGTTTTATAAAATTCTGTAGTCAAACCATCCGGTCCCGGAGCTTTGTATGGCTTCAATTTCTTGATAACATCAGTTATTTCCTCTGAAGAAATAGGTTTAATCAGGTTCATATGAAGCTCATCATTAATCTTTGGAAATATAATTTTCTGAAGAAAATCATTATTATTCTTATTTGGATTTACATCCTGTTGTTCACCATATAGTTCTGAAAATATTAGTTCAAAACCTTTATGATATCTTCCGTATTGGTGTATGTTTTATTGTTGAAGTATATGTCAGGGATTTGGGAAGGTGACTTGATTGATTAATAATACGTGCTAGTGCTTTTGACGGGTCTGTATGTGATTAGCGTATTTTACCAGTATTTTCTGTTCATGGAATGATAATTTACTGTTTTGTAATAAAAAAAGTTTCTTCTGACAATTTAATAATTCCGTTTCGGTTTGTTTACTATAATTTCTAATTAATTCCTGATCTAATAATTTAATTTTTGATTCCAAGTCATGCATATCTTTCACTTGTAATTTCTTGTAGAAAGTAGCTTTTGGATAAACATTCCTCTAATTTGCGCTTTGATAGTTGCCCATTCTATGTCTGATGGATGTCGGTTTTCTAAGAGATTATTTAATAATTGATTAAAAAACTCCTGAGCTTCTTTTAATACATCCTCTTTATGCAATAGATATGGATTTAATGTCCAATTATAACCCCTAGCATGCAATTTATGACAAGTATCTTTCTTAAAGGTTAATGTGATCCTGGAGTGATCCGACAAATAACGAGCTTGTATGTATATATAGGGATCAAAACACATTAGTGTATCTGATATTAAAAAGAAATCGATCCTGGACCACATTTTATGACAGCTCAAACAGAACAAGCAATATTTTTTTTTTGATGTGTAGTAGTAACTTATTCATAGACTTAGAATAAGTTGAGTTAGAAATCTATCCCTTTAGTGAGTCTTATTTATTTCTTGCTGTAAATGTATGTCCTTAGTAAAGGTATTTGTAGATACACTGCTTTTGCAAAAAAAATAGGTCAAATAGGATTGAGACTTTCATGACTCAAAAAGTGAGGCATGGGTCAGCTAAGAGAACCAGTAGGCTGCTGAATATAAGGAGAATTTTATTACACCCAGGATGGTAATTACTGTACACTCTCTCTCTCTCTCTCTCTCTCTCTCTCTATCATTATGGGTTCATTGGTAGTTATAAGGCTTGCAGTCCAGGGGACAATTGAGGAGCCTAGTCTAAATTCCCAGTAGTCATAAAGCACTGTCTTTTTAAGTAACTTCCTTGGGGTAATGCAGTAGGTAGATGAAGGCTGATGAATCAAACCCTTACCACAAAAAGGAGCTCATTAACAATTCAGAGTCTTAATCCTTTGTGCTGGCAGACATTTCTCTCTTTTTGACTTTATACTTTTTCATGTTTTTTTTTTTTTATTTTTTGTGCAGCATCCAGCTGTACTTGTGGCATGACAGTGGTCCCTGTTTAGCCACTGGACCTGACGAACTCCTGCTGGGTCACTATCTGCCTTCAGACCTGCATCTCTGTTGGGTGGCAACAGTTCTGTGGCAGGTGTGACCTAGATTCATTCTTAGTAGATTCTAGTGCTAGTTCCCCAGGAGAATTCCTGTAGTTCCCCTCTTGAGATGCTGCCAGGGCATCACAGATCATCACTTAATTGAATATGGAAGAGGTGAGTTGGGAGTTTCTGGTCCATTAGCTTGAAGCATGAAATGGTAGCATGGAGAGGATTCTTATGTGGCCAGCAGAGTCCCACCACTGAAGGGCATTTTCTTGTGCACCATCTCAGATAGGACCATGTTGGAAGGGCAGTCACATTGATGGCTGACCTCTCCCTAGGCCTAGTCCAGGCAACATTGTCAAGAGCTGGGTAGCCACCCTATTCCCCACAGGTTGAAAAGACATGTGTAGGTGCAAAGCGTTAGCTATGTCAGAGAGAAAATAGGCTGATATGTTCACATTTCCAGGTATGCTAGGATGGGTAGAGTATGTGTGGGTCTCATATTTTATGCACTCTGTTTAGAGCTCCATGGAAGTGGATTGGCTGATTGACCAATGCAGTGAGCTACCATACACTGCAAGATAAGGATGTGGATGAGTCCATGAGTGCAGTGCATTATGAATGTTGGATTTACAAATGCTAGGACTGCTCAGATACTGGGGCAGTTGGCTGTCCTGTGTAACTTGTCTGCTATCACTTGCTAGATGTGTATAACTTGAGATTTGCCTTTCTGGACTATATGAAGAGAGACATGATTGAGCTCTTGGACAATGTGTCTCAGGCAGGTGTGTCTCTAGCCTTAAGCAACATTTTACCTTCATCTAGAATGATGCCTAAATACAACTTCAATAATTGGCTTAGTCACTGGTGTCATTCTAAGGGGATCCAGTATCTGTCAGCCCGGGATGACATGATCAACAGACCTTGATGGAACAGACCAGAGATGGTCTTCATCTGTCACCCCTGAGAGTTTGGCTATAGGCTAATGCTCCTGCCACCCCCATAGTGCCTTTTTTAGGTAGTGTCTTAAGGACAAAATTCCTGACATAAAAATCTACATCTAAAAGCAACCTCAAGGTTAGGCTGTTAAATGTTAGGAGTCTTAACACAAAACAGCACTCACTGGAAGCAGTCCTCACCTTGGAAGACGATGACATTTATGCAGTCACAAAAACCTTGTTCAAGGCTGTGAAGTTACACCTCCTTCCACACATTCAGAACACACAATGACGGTGTGGAAATTAAAGCAGGTGGTGTATCAGTTTTCATTAAAGATAAATACACCTCCAAATTGGTCAAACAGCATGATTCCCTGGAGCTACTTCTGGTGCAATTAACTGTTGGTAGGGCACCTATTCAAGTTAATGCCAGTTACAGTGCCCTCCTCTATGAATCAGGACATCCACCCTGCCTATTTGGTTCTCCTTAAGTCTATCAAGATACATCTGAACACCATGGTTTCGGGTGACTTTAACTTCCCAGCCATTGATTGTGCAAATTACTTGTGCTCAAACTTGCTTGCCCAAAGGTTCCTCAACCTCGTTAAATCAAATTCCCTGGACCAGATGGTTGACACTTCCACAAGGGGTGCCAACAACCTGGATCTGGTATTTACCAATATGGGGGATCACTGTAGCATCCCTACTGTGAGCTCTTACCTGCTGAGATCTGACCACTACTCAGACTCATTTGAAGTAACTATCATACCTGACTCCCCCCCCCCCCCACAGCAAGAACTGACAGCTATGCTGAGTTCTACATCAATGCTTTGTACAAACACCTGTATCACCGTATTGACTCAGCCATACCTTATAGGACCAAAACAAGCTCCTCAAGGAAGAGCAAACCTGCCTGGTGGACAACTGCCTTTAACAGGCTTTACAATAAGAGGAAGAAATTGCTATCTAAGAGTAAGAGGGAGCAAGCTCTATACTGGAAACACACCCTCATCTGCTTAAACAAGTGAATATGAATTCTTGTAAAGTCCTCCAAAGCAAACTATGAATCCAAATTAGCTTCCTTAACTAAAGGCAACCATAAGGCATTCCTTAGCTACATCCCATAACATAAAAGGAAAGGCCCTGATTTGTGCAAAACTGTTAGTTAATGATACCAAATAGCTAACCTGTTGGCCGACTGGTTCTGTGAAAATGTCACTCCCCTGTCTCCGCCACATGTACCTCATGATATCCCTGCCACCCATCTCCTACCTTTTATCTCTAAAGAGCAGATCATTAATGCAATCTCTAAGGCCAGGAACACAGCATCTATGGAATCTGATAACATCCCCAGCTGCATCCTACCTGGGCTCCAACAAGAATTAGCAAGACCACTGGGTACTCTTTTCAATCATAGTCTAAGCATTGGTTTTGTCCCGGCTAAATGGAAAATGGCCACCATTATTCCCTTGCATAAATGTGGTGCTTCAACTGACCCCAGGAACTACAGACCTATTTGCCTGACTAGCCTTATCTAAAAGGCCATGGAGTGAATCATCATGGACCTTATCAACAAAGATATTGGTAATCTGGAAACACTTGACCCTACTCAGTTTGGATTTGTCAAAGGGAGATCATGCCTGTTAAACCTGCTGGACTTCTTTTAGACAGTCAGCAACGCCCTGAATGATGGGACATTGGTTCATACAGCCTACCTAGACATAGCAATTTGACATTATCCTCCACTCAGGCATCATTGACAAACTCACCTAGCAAGGTATTAACCCTTGTATCATTAGATGGGCCACTAACTTGCTCACTGATCGAATCCATATAATCAAAAGAGGGAAATCCACCTCCAACAGCAGACCTGTAACCAGTGGTGTTCCACAGAGATCAGTCCTGGGATCTCTACTGTTTGGAATCTATTTCTCTGAAGTACAAGCAAAATCTAAAGGTCTGTGGCTGACAAGGTTTGCTGATGACTGCAAACTGGGACCAGACATAGAATCCCAGATGATGTCAACATCTTACAAGAGGGTCTTACACAAACAAATGATTGGTGTGAAAGTCATGGCCTTAAACTCAATGCAAAAAATGTATTATCATCCCTTTCATTAAGGGCAATATTCTTGCTAACTACCACATCAATAGCAGCACTGTAAGTATGCACTCCATGGTGAAAGACC
>NC_056729.1:234469925-234497425 GCF_019279795.1 Protopterus annectens | reverse complement strand
CCCCATGGCAGTGAGACTGATTGCCTAGAAGAAAATATATGTTGCTACATTTGAAACCAAAATGAATGTGTGCTGAAAGAGCTGAGGTTTTCTGATCGATACAGAAATCTTAACTGAGGCATTAGTAAACTCTAATAAGGTAACTACAGCTCCTCAAACAGCTTGTCAAGAAAAGAAGTGCAGTAACTGGCCACCACCTGCTCAGCCTCAGGAAAAAAAGGTAATAACACTACTAACCCAATCTTCCACCTGTCTAAGTTAAAAAAAAAGGCAACTGAGAACAGAAGGTGATTTAGATGTTACTCAGTATCATTTAAAAGATATGCAGCAGATGAAACTGGCTACAAGTAGAATGATTAGGATACTGTCCTAACATTTAAGTAGGCCTGACTAAAAGCATATGTGGACCTTGAGAATTGTGATGCATACAACTACTGAAAGCCGAAACAAGAAATTGTGACTTAGGCTGGGACATCCTCGTCGGACTGCAATTCATATGTAAGTAAGGGCCTATAGATTAAGCACTCTTACAAGACATACATTTTTCTTTCTTTCTCTGCACTTCCCTATAGCTCAAACTAAGAAAACTTGTACAGACACTTCTCCCACAATCCTTCTCTCCTCAGCTCCCACCTCCCTTTCTTTCTTTACTCTCTCAGTCGTTTTCCCCTTTATCCACTATTAAGATTCTACCCTTCCATTCAAATGCCTGATTCCATTCCACCTCTTCTATATTACCTTACACTCAGTTATATATGTTCCCTTCTACTTTACATCTTTGCCCTGCTCTTTTCCAGTTTAGCACACCAGTTGTCCTTTTGATGTATGAGCCATTTCATATATTAAAGCTACCCTTCATTTATAGATGGTTTACCATCTAATTTCAGATCATTTGCCTCTTTAACTGCACTGATATAATTCTACTTATATTTTCTACCTATGTAAACTATATAGGCAGCATCTGTTTATTCGTATAAACCCATTCTATGGAACTATATTATTTATTACTTGTATAATTCTGTATTATGTTATTATATTATTTATGCTTTTGTTTCATTATATATACCTGTATTATCATTTGTAACAATTTCTGAAGCTGTTCTCCTCGGGCCTCCACAGAAAAAAAAAAATTATCCCAATCACACTCCCAGTCAATAAATACAATCTTAATAAAACAAGTAAAACAAATAAACATGCACAAAGGAATAATAATGATGTTCAAAAAGTATCGTAAAAGAAGCTAGCTTTCATAGACAAGATGGAAAGGCAAGCTTTCAGCAAGTACTTGAAACCATTAAACATCATCCACCCTGGCAGGAACTTTCAAAGGAATGTTTATCTCATGTGCAAAGGAATGTTCTTCCAAAGAACTTAGTTGAAACCCTGCAATCACAAGCAACCCGAGAGTAGACTGCCATAGAGTGTAAGCAAACTAATACCAGCTGAGAACATCTCTAAGATAAAGGGTCCCAAGCTACTAAAGATATAACATGACATTGCAGGCTCTGCAGCACCTTCATAATATGATGGCATCTACATCTGAAGTAAGCAGTCATGATGCAGACTTTGTCAACATTTGTAATCACTCGAGTTTAATGTTCAGCAGCCCCAGGAAGAGGAGATTAGTAGTGCAGCCATGAAGAGACCAGAGCATTCGCAACCACAGTTAGTTCAGCTGGTAGAATTAGATATCAATTAGGGTGATGCTCTTCAGATGATAAGATGAGCATAGGATAATCCCAGACCCCTGACCCCTAAAACAGAGTAGAATATAAGATACTTCAATTTCCTTATGCACCATTGACAGGGATTTCACTTTGCCAACACTATAGACAATGTCTATGAACAAGACTGGAGCAGAAGAAATATAAAATTGTGGTATGAATGACCAAAGCAACCAATTTTGACACCATTTTTACCGGTGTTGCATTTGAACCAATTGACTATAATCCAGATGTAGATGCATTCCAAGTCTAAAGCAAGTTTGTTTTAGACCAACATAGAGTCTTGAGGGAAGGAGCATTTAAATATGTCCTATTCTTAATGTCTCCTACTGACAATGAATACACAGTCTTCAGCAGTAGCCCTGGAAGTGAACACTGTGGTGCAAATCCATATCAGGGAAAGGATGACAAATAACTTACTTCAGATGCAACCGCCTAAAGACAACAAGCAAGAGGGGAGACAGACTAACCAAAATGCCACAATAATAGGTCAAATTGTAAAACAAGATGTCATTCTTTATCATATAAAAAGCTGAAGAAAGATCTTACAAGATGAAGATGGAATAACAAAATTAGTATCCTGATGTTGAGATCATCAGTTCTAACTAGGGTGGTTTCAGTGCTATGCCTAAATGAAAAGGCAGATAGAAATGTGTCAGAGATCAGATTTATACTCAGACAGTAATCCATCTGCTGATAGATGAACTTTGCAAGGACTTTGCTAACAATGAGGATATCAGAGATAGATCTCTAATTATCTAGATTGCCATCATCCATCCCTGCATTCGTTAAAATAGGGGCTACCGATGCCTTATTTAAAAGTCAGAAAAATGCTACATTCATAATGGACAGAGTGATAATCTTGTACAGGACTGCACCCAAAGCATCCACATAAGATATTACAAGATTAGCTGGACATGAGCTTAGTCCACAGGGTCAAGTGCATCCTGGAGATCAGTTTATTAAATTTGTTATAACCAGGAAAGTCAAGGTTAGACCAAGAATAAGATATCGTCCACTGAACTGATTCACTAAACACCCCTTTTAGCGTACAGAGGACACACTCTGTGTGATGGAGGTGAACTTATGGACAAAGTGTCTAGCAGCAAGTTCACATTCTACAGAAGGAAAGACCTCCAGATGGTAAGGCAGGATGGGCTACTGGACTCACCCACCTTTGGAAGAGTGCAGATGGACAGTTTGACACTGCTGAGATTTTGTAAGATTGAAATAAGGATTTTTTTTCATGTAATGTCTTACTGGTAGACATAATAGTGTTTGTCTATAAGAAATATGTGCTTCAGCAGGCAAATAGAATGTTATATTCACACAAAACTTTGATCTTTTTATCTTGGATGACAGAGCTCAAGATTCTTCCTTGGCTCATGTGACATAAGATAGACAGAACATACACAGCATGGGGCTAAAACATCAAGAGTCAATAATGATCTTGTTAACTGCCTACTCCCCTCATCAGATTCACTCATTTTGTAATATTCATTCACTCATTCCTTCATACATCTGCTCATTCACTCTAAAGTAAGACCTGTGGTCAGTGGTTGTTTGTAGAAGAGAACCTCTGGACATTAGCCGCTGATAACAGTATGGGATTTTATTGTACAGTAAGTAGTTTTTTTCATCCAGCTAACTCTGGACATGTTCCATTCTCCCACAAGACCATGTCCCAGTATCCCTCAGTCTCAGTGCCACAGGCTTCTATAGCAAGCTAGATGGTTCACTTTCATTTCAGGTAAGATAGTGATCTGAAAGGTCATGAAAATAAGAGAACAGGAGCGTAAGTTTACTGGATCATTTTACAAATTCGGGTTACTAGTGCTGTGACAATACTACAAAACAACTGAAAACAAAGTAAAAGTTAATTTCTTTCATATTTCTTTCAATGTTGTTTTTAGCACAATCTTCAGGGAGTGATAAAATGGGTGAAGGACACTTATGACTCAAGCCATTTCAGCTGCTGTCAAGGTAAAATTTTCCTGCATAATTAATGCAAAGCCAGACAGTATTACTAGGGTCTGAGTCATTAAATTACATCAAATAATACACAGTATATTCAGTGTTAGCAATGCAGATCAAACTTTTTGTAACAGCCATACTGCAGTAAATGAATGGTGTATTTCTGAGTAATAAGTTGGACAGCTGTAGTCACAAGCAGTTACCCTGTAGCATAAGCTACTATGAAAAAAGTTATTGTGACTAAACAAATTATGTTAAAAAATAATGAATACACTACTGTGTTGTTAGCTGTTAAACTTTTGATAAGAGATAAGAAACTTTACTAGGAATAAATGGCATGTCAGATATTCACTGTAAATGAATGCACATATTTAGGATATGTTACACAGGTACATTGGAAGTATAAGCTGAACAGTACTTGTGTTGCTCAGATACTTTCTGGTACAGTATTAAAATAATATTGAATAATCTGCCTGAATTAGATGCCTTGGGTAGTGTAATTACCACTAGTCAAGCACCTCTCTCTCTCTCTCTCTCTCTCGCACGCGCGCTCTTTTTTTGAGCTTATCTGCCGTATGATTGCAACTTCTGATATGTAATTAGAGAAATCACTGGGCCCAAATTGTTTGAGTATTTACCATATAAAGCAGTAATGTCGTTAATGTTTTTGACTCAGCATGAGTGTCATACATCTGATAAGAAAATAGGCTATTAGCTCTTCAATTCAGTTTAACAGGCACCCAGACAATACATGAGATGGATGCAGTAAGGGTGGTGGCAGAACAGATGCACATAATGTCCATTGTTCAGAAACTGAAATGTCAATGTACAACTATGATCCTTCCCACTCACATCATCTCACAGCTTGGTATGAAAACCTTTTACTGCCTCCCACCACTGCTCTTTATTTGGCAGACTCACTAATACTAGCCCTTAGGCATCATTCCTTTCTGTAGAGAAAAGATTAAGATGCTATGACTAATTTTATGAATTACATCATTAAATAACAATTTGCTCCTGGATTCTATTAGTTCTGTTCAATTGGAAGCTTCCATTGTGGTCTTACCTATTATATAATCACGTGTCACAAATATATTATAATTTAGGCTGCCAGATAGATGAAAATAACAAAAGAACATACTGTCAAAAATTTCTTATCCAAAAGTTATTGACTGAGCTACATATTTATTTATTTATTTACTTATTCATTCATTCATTCATTCTAGAGGTGAGAAGACGAGACAATAATGGTCAGAGCAATGCAGTGCAATAGTCTTAAACATCACAACAGTGTACAGCATTAGAGAAGTGAGGGGATTTCATTAATTCATGTAAGAAACAGAGATACAGTTAAGCATTATACTATTGGTTGTAAGTACAAGTATTACCATGTTGGCCACATAATCTAATCTACTTAGCTTGCACAGCTCTTGTCTACGATGGACTGCATGGACTGCATGGACTATGCAACTTGGTCACATCTTAAGACACAGCTTCTCTGCATTTGCATTCTTTCTTCTGTAGATAAGAACAGTCTGAATATGTTTGCAGTAGAATGCATAGCAAGTTGTGCTCCTGGAAAACTAATAAATGAATTCCATATCTTAGTGTGATTGATGAATAAGCATTTGGAGACACAGCCCACTGGATAATGAAGAAAGACAAATGTTAGCACTTTTGTCTAGATGGATTGAAGTGACCAAGTTATTCATTTCATTTTTAAAAGTTTTTGTAATGCAGATTGTAATGTCCTTTGTTTGTAAGAATATAAATTAGATAATGTTAGAAGCTTGGCTTGTGGTTTATTGGGGGTTCATATTGCTTTTTGTAGAGTCAGGTGATGATGGTCCTTTTTGTGTGAGTTTGTGGAGGACCAATACATTTCCTTAAATGTGGCCTATAGTCTCTCTGCTGAAGCTGTAGTGGCATGAGTAGACCTTTGTAGAGTGATTCATTGCTTCTATGATCAAGACTTCAACAGTCTTGCACTAAGTGCTGAGTATAGAATGGACCTTCATTTTAATTGTTTTATTTTTTTATTTAACATAGTTTACAAGGTTAGTGAAATGCAAGATAAGCTCTCACATACTTACTTTACATGTTCAGTAACTCTACCAATAGTACAGGACTATTCTAGTTAATAGAATTTATGTCTGTTTTGAGTGAAATATACGTTCGTAGGTTCATAGGTTGGTACTAGGCTATCGGCCCTAGGGCTTATACAAGTCTAGCCATAACAATTCCCTGGATATTTCTTCACACAGTATTTACTTCCCTGGACCCCTGTCTAGCAGGGCAACTGAGGTGATCCCTGGAGTGAATTTCCTATCTCCCATCCAATCGTCAAGGTTACTTTTGAAGAGGGCCAAAGAGGTGATCTGCTTGACATGTATGGGCAGTCTATTCCAGAGTATGGGGATTCTCTGGGTCAGGAACCTATCCCTCCAGCATGTTTTGTTCATTGTGATGACAAGGTTTAGATCTCTGGTGTGTGTAGCTCCGAGGGATTGGGATTTCATTAAGTGGAGCATGTTCAACAGCTCAGGGTTTGATATGGCCTAGTATGTTAAGCAGAGATCACCTCTGAGTAGACAATATGCCACAGAGTATAGCTGGAGTTTTTTCAGATGGCCAGCATAGGACATCTGCTTTAGGCCTGTAATTGCTTTAGTGAGGTATTTCTGAGGCCTTTCCAGCTGTTGCAGATGTCTTGTGAGGTACATACCAAATGGGGCATTGTACTCTATAATGGGTCTAATGAGGGATGCGTACAGTGACACAATGACCTCCTTTTTTCTGGATGAAAAGCCCTTAGTGATGAGGTATGCCACATAGAAGGATTTCCTGACTGTTGTGGCGATGTGGTTATCAAAAGTGAGACCACTGTCCACCTGTGTCCCTAAGTCTCTCATCACACTTTTGGTGTTTAGTGTAGTGCCACCTAGGTGGTAATTCATGGGTACATGTTTTTTCCCAAAGGGCATAACTATACATTTCTTGGCATTAAGCCTGAGCCCATTGCTCTGGCACCAAGCATCTGTTTCTGTAAGGCCCTTTTGTAGAATAGCCACATTATTTAAGGATTCAATAATGGCTCCCAGTTTGCAGTCATCTGTGAACTTTGTTAGCCAGACTCCCTTACAGTTGGCCTGTACTTCAGAGAAGTAGATGCCAAACAAGAGCGGTCCCAGGACTGAACGCTGAGGTACTCCACTCGTCACTTGTCTGGAGCTGGATTAGGAGTCAGCTACTTTTACAGTCTGGGTTCTGTCAGTCAGCCAGTTGGCACCCCATTGAGTGATGCAGAGATTTATGCCCAGCTTGGTATGTTTCACTATGATTCCAGAGTGGTGGATGGTGTTGAAGGCCTTGGCGAGGTCCAGATAGGCTGTGTGGAATGCCTTACCCTTGTTTACAGCTCTGGAGACTGATTCAAAAAAGTCATTACACACAAGTAGTTGCTATAGCATTCTATAGACCAGCAGCAAGTCATTTTCAAAATATAGCCTCATGTCTATATCAGATTAATCAAACAGTTAAATATCCATGTAATTTGCATAAAGCAGTGTGTTTGTGCTAGGAGAAAAAAGAAATGTTTATATATATATATATATATATATATATATATATATATATATATATATATGGTTCTACTTCAAAACATCGGAAACTCATAACATCTAATTTCAAAACAGCGAGACCATAACACTGAAAATTCAAAATATCTAAAACTCATAACATTGAAAACTAAAAACACTGAAACTTTGCATCAGAACATCGAAAACTACAAAGTGCGTATAAATAACATCCCCTCCATGTATAACAACATCAAATGAACAAACACACTTTTTACTACATTTCTGCAGGGCAGAGAGCTCCATTGCACCCTCCATGTGAAGGGCTCTGCCCCCCTCCACTCCCCGTAAATTAAATATATCAAGTCCGAGATCACACTACAGTGGGAAAAAGTTAATTTCCTAACCCCACTGTATTGCAATTACCATAAAGAATGTACACATTATCCCCGGGATTCATGAACCTTGCGCCAGGCGCACGCATAGCGTAGGCGTTATAATGCCAAATATGGCCGCTGAGCGATTCAGGTACGATCCAATTCCACGTGCACTACCGGCGTGCGCCAGATCTGCGCAGCCCCTGGCGTAGGTATGCTAAACACCCTATGTGCAGTGTGTCACCATGCAAATGAAGGCATATAGCGATTCACAAAGTGGTGCAGGCGTAGCATAAGCCCACGGCAATGTAAACCAAAAAAACGGTTTACATTTTCCCAAACATAACATTGGAGTAATGGAAGAGTGTCAGACCCAGGCATCACACTGTTAACATATGCCAATGGCGAAATACACAGACAATGGCAAAAGAAAATATGCACTACACGTAAATAACAACTTAAATGGCATGTCCACAGTAACTCACATCAGAACCACAGGACATGTGTGCGGAAGGTGCAACATAATGAAATAATGTAACAATGTTATAAAACAGCATTGTAATAGACACCAGGTTCACAGCATAATACACCATGGTATGCATGGAACGCCACAACCACGGTGCAAGGGTTGCCAAGGACTCGCGTCAGTCTTCGGCGTGGTAACTATGAATTAGTAGTCAATGCCATGCAAATGAGGCAGATAATACTGAATCGCAAATGCCCCGCCGGAGTAAGGTTGTACCAAATGGCACAGCAGTAAAACACCGAGGAGTGGCTCAGAGGGAATGCATGACATCTGCAGAGGGGTGTGCCACCATAGCAGTAAGCACATTGGAGCACAGCAAACCTGGGCTGTACATCGCAAATCAAAGCTGCAGGACCGGGGTGTGGGATAATAGTTTAGCTGAGAGCACACAATGCGTGCAAAAGTGCATGTGTACAAGGATGACAACGTTCCCGGAACCTAGTAATGTGACGCACGCCCTGCAAACAATATCGGAAACAGGAAGGTGATGTGAAGAATATAAGGAAATGCGGAAGAAGTGTAATTGGAGTACTAATGAGCAATCAACACTAATCAACCCACGAAGGCCAATTGACGGCAGCTGACAACTCTGCATGCAGAAACCTGCAAAACGGGATAGGGGAGGCATATGAATGCAAAGAAAGTAGGGGAGGTAGCAGATTGCAAAGATAGAAGACCTGACACAGCAGAGCAAAGCAGACTGGCAGCACAATGGCAGTAGCACACAAAACGCATGATATACCATGTCCATGCAAGTACAAATGACAGTGCTCTGCAGGATGCATGCCAGAAAATGGTAGGTGCAACATGCAGAAATAGTAAGGGAAGGTCGAAAGGTAATCCATGGCAGGCAAGAGTAATTCAACACCAAAGGCAACACCGTTGTAGTTCCATCGGTAAAACACGGAAGATAACCCTTAGATACGGCCGTACAAACACACCCTATGACATCATCGGTGTGCACAGCACAATAATGTAAAGTGTGAATGCACACAACACACAGCCGTGTATTCCCAAATGCCGCACCATAGGTGTAAACACACGGGGAACTTTTAAAATGTACATGTTGGGTGCTGCCATAGCTGTGATCCATCAGCATGTGTTAGAGACAGACGGTGTTGTGGAGGAGGATGCTGACAACCACCGCAGGCCTCGGAGGAGAAGGAGAGTGTTCAGACCAAGGGTAACCTAACAGGGGCTACATGACCTGGAGATAGTAGAGCGTTACAGGGTGGACAGGGACATGTTACAGCAAATAGTGGAGCTGTGCCGGCCATGCCTGAGAACAAGAAACAACAGAGGGGAACCCATCCCAGTGGACACAAAGGTATGTGTAAGCTTGCAAATACTGGCCACAGGTACCTTTCAGAGGCCAACTGGAGATATAATGGGCATCTCACAGGCATCAGCATCCAGGGTACTACACCAGTTCCTGGATGCCATGTTACCACATGCCAATGAGCATATATACTTCCCCAGATCTCAGGAGGATTTGGCTAGCAATATGCGCCACTTCCACCTTGTGGCACAATACCCGGAGGTACTGGGTGCAATAGACTGTACGCACATACAAATCAAGTCACCACCTGGTGAGCAGGGTAGACGCTACATAAACCGCAAGGGATTCCACTCCATCAATTGCCAGGTTGTGTGCAATGCCCAGGGCATTATCATGGATGTGTGTGCTGGCAGCCCTGGAAGTTACCACGACTCCCATATCTGGCATGCCTCACAGCTGTATCAGGTATTTGTCAGGGTGGACATCCCACAAGGCCATCTCATGGGGGATGCTGGCTATGCACTGGAGCTGTGGATGATGACTCCCATCAGAAATTCACACACACACATGCAAGAATGCCATAATGAGGCACACGCACAAACCAGAATAATCATAGAGCATGTGATCGGGATGCTGAAATCACAGTTCCGGTGCTTGGATACATCTGGTGGAGCCTTGCAGTACTCTCCAGGCACATGTGCCCACATATTCATAGTATGTGCCATGCTACATAATATGATCCTGCGGAAGCAGCTGCTGCAGGGACATAATGGTGAAGGGCCACAAAGCCCACCACAATTGCCAAGGCCAGTCCAGGCACAGAGGGTTCCACACCATGAACACACTGTGCCAGCCCCAGTAGGCAGACGGAGGCATACCCAATATGCCTACGCCTTGGCAAAGAAGGAACGTATAGCACATACTCTGACAGCGTAGGCCCCATGGACTGACACCTCCCCACCTGCACACACAGTGAAATGGACGGCACACAAACATGACCACCTGTAAAGTGTAATGTATGAGTGGCCTTATGTGTGACTCCAACATAGGCAGCCCCCAAACACTGTAAACCCAACAGCCAGTGGAACATGTAACGCCAACACCTGAACAGTACGTGAGTCCTACAGCATATGGCGTTGCTGTGTGCCTGCCACGTTCGCTGCAAGATGTATACATATATATATATATATATATATATATATATATATATATATATATATATATATATATATATATATATATATATATATATGTATATACATATATCTATATATATATATGCAGATAAATATGTACACATATACATATATATAATACAGATAAGAAAGGGAAGCAGAGGGATATAAGGTGACTGAGATGTATCCAGTGATATCTGTACATAGTATAGATAGTGCAACGACATTCTCAACATCCGGGAGGTTCACAATAATAGGATACCGCCAACCACGGAACGTGTAACATACTGATATGCATAACCGCGAGGCTGAAAGACCGACAGAACACAGTACTGTAACAGTACATGCGCGTGTAATAGTGTGATGATATGAAGGGAGAGGTAGTCACCGCTGCCAGTGTTGAGGCCCACGTAGGTACTGTGTGCAACCGTCCCCGTGAGTGCCGTAGTATGTGTACGTGTGCGTTGAGGGTGCCGTGTGCGTCGTTGTGTGAGTGTAATGTGTGTGTGTCTGCAACATGTGTATGTTGGTGCCAAGGTAGAGGCAGAGCAGAATATTAGGTGTAGGCATGTGGTACACTAGCCTCAGGCATATGTTCACTACTAGTCCCAGAGTAGTAGTGACAGCCCCACCCTGGCTAGGTGTGTCCTGACATAGAACGATACAAAGTGAATATGTTCCAGATGGTAGCACAGGAATATTCATCATAAGAAATGGAAAGGACGTATGTAATAGTCATGCCTTTATGTACGACACTGATATGTCACATGCAATATGATATGCTGGCAAAGTCACACAGCAATAGGTATGTTCCACGGAAAAAAGTATGTGCTACCCCAGTACTGACCGTGGCCATGTGTTGGCCCATAAACACCACTGTGTGTTACACAAGTGTCAAACAATCAATTCCCATTTGAATATGTGGCAACCACTGGCAAATAGGCTATGCCAACAACAGGACCACAATGACTGCAAATATCTGGGACAGAATGACAAGGGATAGTTGTCATGTACACATAACCGCTGATATACCACATATGTTACGGAGGTATACATGCATCAAGCTCACCTGCAGACGATATCAAAACCACATAACAACAGCCCAACCTACAATCCCATAACAAAAGACTATTAACTGTTAACTCTCCAAGTAGGGATGGAGCACACAGACAACTATACTGTTTATGTAGAGATGCAAGGCCCACAAACCGTATCCATGATGTACAACCACCGATATCCCCCACTGTAGATAATAAAGGAATAGAAACCATAATAGCAGCACAAACATACAGTCAGTCAATGACATCTGCATAACCACAACATATCGCGTGGGAGACACAATGAAAGGCGGATGCATAATTGCATGCGTTGTATAAAGGAAAACAACAGCCATGTTACAGTTTTGAATGCAATACCCCGTTATCATTCATCGGCAGGAAAGGTAAACCCACATGTTGAATCAAATACTACACCTGTCACACACAATCCATGGGTGACATGAATTCAAAATATACTTGTCCCTATGCATAACAGATGCAGTTACACATAACATAACACAATACAGACCATCTCCACGAAGGTAGGGCAAATAGCCAATGCCCAGGTGGAGAATCGAATTATACCCCAGTATCGACGCGTAACTTCCGAATGGAGTAGATGCACAGGTGATATGCACGTAATTACTCACGTACACATAGCCGCTGATATACCACAGAAGTTACGGAGGTATACATGCAGCACGCTCACCTGCAGACGATATCGGAACCAATTAACAACAGCCCAAACTACACTCCCATAACAAAAGACTATTAACTGTTAACTCTCCAAGTAGGGATGGAGCACACAGACAACTATACTGTCTATGTAGAGATGCAAGGCCCACAAACCGTATCCGTTACGTACAACCACCGATATCCCCCACCGTAGTTATTAAAGGAATACAAACCGTAATAGCAGCACAAACATACAGTCAATCAATGACATCTGCATAACCACAACATATCGCGTGGGAGACACAATTAAAGGCGGATGCATAATTGCATGCATTGTATAATGGAAAACAACAGCCATGTTACAGTTTGGAATGCAATACACCATTATCATTCGTCGGCAGGACAGGTACACCCACATGTTGATCCAAATACTACACCTGTCACACACAATCCACGGGTGACATGAATTCAAAATATACCTGTCCCTATGCATAGCAGTTGCAGTTACACATAACATAACACAATACAGACCATCTCCATGAAGGTAGGGCAAATAGCCAACGCCCAGGTGAAGAATCCAATTATATCCCAGTATCGACACGTTAATTTCCGAATGGAGTAGATGCACAGGTGATATGCACGTAATTACTCACTGAGGAACAGCAATTGGTGGGATGGATTCACATGTTGCAGGTATCGACGTATACAAGGATGACTCTCAGGATATTCAAACCGTATGCTCATACTGAAACTGCATTGTACTACCGAACACGAAAGGAAACGGGAAAACAATAAACGGAATGAAACACCAACAAGGTATGTAGAACACACGATATGTAAGGTTGTGTAACGCATGATCTGTATTAATAAGCTGTACTGTATGTGAATGGTGGTTGTAATTAATCACACTTGTCTGTAATGCAGAAGGTGGTGAAAGGTAGTTATGTAGTGATGTCTTGCTGAGCATACCAACGCTTGTAGACACCGTGTGTTCAGCAGTGGGACATCATGTACACAGCAGAGACACCACAAGGGATGCTACAGGAGGGCATTAAAGAGAACAATGCCATACCACATGCTGTTGCTGGCAGTGGATGTCCAACAAGGAAGTGCCATAGCGGGGGATAGTACATATATGTATACTGTCACAGCACGCATGTGTATGAGCATATACCGTTGATGACATATGTAAGGTGTGGCCGACATGCAAGTATGCTCTGCATTAGGGGATACTATGTGAAATATGTGTAATGTATAGTTGTCTAGGTAGATATGACAGATATCATACACAGTATCACAGGCATATCATGCATAACACAGGTATTGCCTATTGGTATGTACAATAACGGGATACATATGACCTGTAGGTATGGGACATACTAGTAGCATGATAGCTACTCTAAATGGAAGTGACACCAAGTAACCATGCACAAAGGACTTGTAGCATCTGCACAGGTGCACAGTGGGCTACAATGCAGTCTGGCACGTCCATGTGTAAGCACATGTGCAGTGTACACAGTAGTGTCACCTCTCCATGGTAGTGTCCTGTGAACAGCAGAGGCAGGTGTCAACTGCACCTCTACACAGTACAGCTGCTGTGGTGATACCAGGACTACATGTGTCACTCAAACAGCAAGGGAGGTATCACATGAACAGTGCTACTGTGTGTCCCTGCGGGATGTACACAGGACCTATGTGCCACAGCATGGTGTGTGTTAGGTTTGTGGAAGTAACACAGAAGCACAGCCCATGCAGTGTGGTGTGTGTGCACATATCCAGGAGTATTTTGTTCACAGTGCCCACCGCAGATGTCATGTATGAGGAGTATATGCATCAATAATGTGGTGGACATGGGCCATGTCAGAGCAGAAGACACCCCTGAGTATGTGGTATGCAGATGTGTACAGATGTGTTGTCCGTATTACAGCCGCATATGTAAACTGTCTGAGCCCAGTAAACATCATGGCATGTCAATGTTGTGCCATGTAAAGCTGTAGCTGTTGTTGAAGGTACACCATAAATGTGGTATTGCACCCTTGACTGTGTGTAGATGTGTGTAGTTCACAGGTACAATGCCCACCTATGTACCAGCATCACACACAGTACAGATAGGTGTGGCCTTGCAGAAAGATATCCATGCTACAGTGGAATATGGTAACCACAGGACTGTGTGTGGCGTATGTGTGTACTGCAACCATGTACAATGTGATATGTATGTAGGGGACCACTATCCATGTGATAGTCAGTGGGTAAATGATGTTATGCAAAGGTGATGTGCATGCACCGTGTGTCATGCATCTTGATGCCATGATACTCATATGAAGTATCCGTCACACTGACACCCATATGGTTGGTATCGGTATGAGCTGGTGGAGCAATAATGGTGTTTGGTATGTAGGTGTGGGAAATCTAGGCATGGACAGTACTCTGTGACAGCATGTACCATATGTAAGCATATAGTGAACATGAGTGGCCCTATGACTGAGGACTGTGTAATGCAATATGTACCTGACATGTAGTAGGTACTATGGTATGCTGGCACCACTGTGTGTACTGTTCATGAGCCACATAGCATAACATCCTGAGACACAGGGTATGATGTGCAGGTGGATGTGTATGTTGTCAAAACCAGAATGTGGAATGGTGCTGAAAGGCAATGTGAGGACAACGTATGATGTGTTGGCCTCCGTACCATCCTCAACTGCCCTAGCAACTGTATGACAGGTGCCCAGCATGTGTATGTGCCTTGCCGTGGCATTCACAAGCCCAACCCGGGTGCTAGGAAAGGACTGGAGGCCATCAATGTGTGTGGGAATCACGTTCCTGATGATGTGCCCCATTGCCATGCAGAATGGTCCAGTCAGGAGTGTATGACTATAGTCCCACTCGTGCAATGCAGTGCCACCCGTGTGTAGTGCGAGAAATGCCGCTGTGCGGCAGTCAGGGTCCACAATGTCCGACAAAAGGCTAGCAGTGAATATAGTGGCCTGGTGTGGTGACATATACCGAACAGGTTGGTGGGACATTACAGCCAGGGACATTGGAAGGTGACATTGGGCCAGTGTCCCAGGACATATTGTGTGTATGTCAGTACTGTGTATGTGACCACAGGGACACTATGATGTTCATGTACGGATTGCGACCCTGTAGTGAGTGAGAGGGTGTACAGTCGGTAAGTACACCATCGCCTGGCATGTTGCCAACATTACCTCGGTCTGCAATGCTTGGTTGACTATTGTATGTGACATCAGATGTGGATGTTGCCAAAGAATACTGACATACCACCAAAATGCCTGAGGCCCCACACCGCCATGTGCAGCAGTCATGTGTAGGTAGCTAGCCTTGGAGTATGTGATGATGGACCTTGAGGACCCACCATGGCTGACAAGTGATGCACCCCACACATGTGAATGTACACCACTGTGCAACAACCTGTACTTGTGGTTGTACATCATATGTGCATAGAAAATGACCACCACAGTGGCGTCTGTGAACTGGTCAGTACCGCCATGTCTCTGTGTGGAATAGCATGATTCCTGCAATTGTGTACATGCTACTGAAGTGCACAGTGGTATGTGTCAGCATATGTATGTGTAGTGTCCATCTGCTTGGGTGTCATGATGTTAACAACTGCTGTCAGCAGACATCTGTAGTAGTTGTTGTAGTACACATGTTCCGTGTATGCTGTGATTGGTGTGTTTCCAGGGTGTGGCTAGCAAGGCCGTGTAGCATATGTGTGGAACCCACCAAAGAGGGGATAACCCCAGGTGTGACACACCAGTCACATGGAGGTAGTGTTCATGCTAAGGGTAGTGTAGGTATGGTATGTGTTGTGTATTGTGTCATCCAGCTGAGCGGAGTGCATGACTCAAGCATGTGTAGGTACATGGGTGTCTATCCCAGGGAAGTGTGGGTTACTGTCAGCACACAGCAGTAGTAGTTGTCTGAGGCCCAATGTACACTATAACATCACAGACAGTATGTAACCTGTGGTGTACAATGTCGACTCTGTCCCGTGTTACAATGTGTATAGCGGTCACAAACACGGTTATCTGCACATGGAGCACCAATGATGCATTGTGCTAAGCAACTATCCAGGATGTGTGCAAAACACTGTGTGATGTGTGAACCCCTCATCTGTGGGTGTTCCGGTCCAGGTATGTGCCTGGAAGGTACGGTCCGTGTACAATCCGTAATCGCAGGTGTTCTGTGCAGAGCATGGAGGCAGGTCCCAGTCACCGCAGAGATATGTGAGCGGTGCAATAGTGTGTGTGCCTCGCATGCGTGCATCACAGTGGAAGATGCAAGCATTGTTCCACATGACGCCATGCTGTGCCTGCCAGTTACAGCCCTGCCAGTGACAGTTATGTGAAACTGCCAGAGAGGCAGTATAGCATGTGAAGATGTACATGTGTGCTCTACACCCCAGGCCGATGGCTGCAGGTCATGCGTGCCACAGTATTGTATTTGACCTGGACTGTCATAGCGGGCAGATACCACATGCCTGTACAATAACAGCAGTAGCATAGGCAACTGTTGCAGTGACACAGTAGGTCAATGTACAGTGTTCCTGTGTCCAGACCACTGCCGAATGTACACCATGGCTAGACACACACCCAGAGGGCTATAACACCGGGGAGCCATTGCATGTCCCAGTACATGTAGTCTGTGTATTGCCATCACAGGGTAGTCACAATAACATGATGTATGAGAGATATATTGTACCAGGTGATGTGTCATGTGTGCATATGTTGAGTTGCAGAGGTGTTCACCCGTCCGCAACATCTCAGTGCATGATGCCTTGTGTAACATGATGTGTGGAACTGCATTGTGATTCACAACAGAGTCATCCGTGACTGGTGTGTTGTGAATGTTGTAACCCATGAGTCTGCAGGATATACACTGGTGATGTTGGCTGCCATGCTGGGGGCCACCAGTGGTGCCTACAGTGGTTATACAGACATATTGCATACGTTGTTCTTGCAGGAATGTCCATTGTTGTAGACGATGCGGTACTACGTGATGGTAGGTGTGTGATGTGAATGTTACACATCCAGACATGACCATCGGGTGCAGTCATGGTTGTCGACAGCATCACCCCCATCCACAGCTGTCAGCACCCTGTCCCCAGAATGGGTAACAGTAGCCCTCGTACTGTGTGACTAATGTGCAGATCGTAGAACACCTACTACTGGCTGACTAACAGTGTCAACTAGGAAGGGTATATGATGGCTGAAATACGCTGCTCTAATGTATAAATATGATATCCCAATGAATTACTATGATTCCCATCTAGTAAGCCATGGCTGGCATGTAAACCGTGTACAACAATGAATGTGTGACAGACCCTTCCAATGTGGAACCTTGATGAACATGCACCTGTTAGAACACCAAATGAGGTACGTTACACGTAATGATGTACAACTGAAAGCTATGGGCACAGCATGGATGCAGAAGCACATCTCCCACAGGCAGTACCGCTGTACGTTGGTAGGGGAGCATTGCACGAGTACATGTGACAGTTGCTGTATTGCCACATGTACGACATATCCGTCATATAGGGGTAGCACTGGCACGTGACGGTTGGACATGCCTGTACATACGACCATGTCCCACAGGATATGTGTGTTAAGTGTGTACAACACCTGATGTACCTTCAGCAAGCTGCGAAGTGTATGACTGCTAGCGTACCTGTGTGACATGTTGTGCAATGGGTGCAAAGGTAATCAGTAGCGCATTACATGCTCACATGTCCTGCACAGATGCATAGCTTGACCGTACAATACAAATAGGGTGTTGGATAATAGCAACCCACAAGCGGTGATGAGTAAGGGTGGCAATGAACTATCACCTTTCCGGGTAAGATGTGCATGTCCATGACACATTAGCACCTGAGATGTTAGCAGTACAGCTGTGCAGGGCGGCATGTATATTTGATTACAAATACCTTTGCGTGTTCCACCAGTGGCCTGTTGACAGACAGACATCAACTCAATGTGCAGCATTGACATGTGCACAGCACATCACCGCTGGCTACAGTAGAACAGGGTTAATGTGTTGACATGTGCACAGAACATCAGCGCCAGCTACAGTCGAACACGGTATGTGTTGAACACCACCGTCATTGTAGCCCATGCCACAGAGAGAAATGTTATGCATCTGTGTATATACGGCTGGGAATGGACCTGACCTAGCAGTATAGCTGTGTCAGTGTTGTGAACAACATACTGAATGGGTTGTGTGTGTGAGGTGTGTGTCATAAGTGTACGGTCTGATGGATGATACCAGCATTGCCACCGCTATGTGAACATCCCCATCCCCATAAATGAATACCTAGGCTGTGCCCAACACCATGGTCACTGTGGAAGGGATGGTGTTGTGCGGTGCACCCGCCGACATGGTGGTGACAGCAGGCACTGGATGTAGACATATGAGGTACCCATGTCAGGTCGGGGTACCATCCATGTGCACGGGATATCACCGTGCGGGCATATACAGCACTGTGTTGAACAATAGTACAGCACATAGCACCTGTCAGGGGTAATGTTTATTCATGGATGTGCGATACCAGCATGCACAATACACACCCCCACCATGCAGCATGCTGCCTACCTTGCAGAAGGACATTGTCCACACCATGATGATGGACATGCGACATGTCCATATACCCATATAAATGACATATGGAATGGACAGCCACCGTCCTAATACTGGTATTCCACAGGCTGGACACATCCCTGTGCCATATATGTGATATACCCTGCCGTACCATGCAACCCTATCCATCAAGGCTGCACGTGTCGTCACAGTCATACATGGTGCGATGGCCACATGGTACATGCACTATCAACTGACTGGATCAGTAATGTGGCACTGATGCACCCCATGGTGTCACAATTGCTGTGTGACAGCGTGTACAACGTGCGTGCACATGCTATGTTTGCCCATCCCTGCAAATGTCATTGTCCCATGTGTATCACATGTGCAATACAGGTGAGCCGTGGCAGGATGTTCAACACCCGTACAGTGCTGAGTAGATGTATATGGCAAAACACATGCATGTACAGGTGTCCATGTGCATGTGTGCAGTGTCACTGCTGACGTCCATAAAGGCTGCGTCTGATGCTATGTGACATATACACAGCATCCAGGTGAACAGTAGTACTGTGGACACATCGGGCCAAGTGCAGATTGGTAAGAACACAGGTGCAGGCAAGTACACATGTTCACAGCAAGTTACCATCTACATGGAGTATGTACACTGTGATGAGTTGACACAGAGATATAATATCCACTGCATAACGGTGTGACAGGTGTGACAGCAACATGTCAGCTGTGTCAGTGTCATGATGCTTCTCAGAGATTACTGTGCAGATGTCGTACATGTCATAGCAATGTATGTTCAGCAGTATGCCAGTACATCAGTGTGAATGTGACCTGTCTCCATCATTATGTCTTACAGATAATGCCACATTCACGACTCCCAGCCTTCAACCGCCAGGAGGATGATGTCATCATACCATTGCTCCATGACAACTATGACGTGCTGTTCAGCCATGTGCCCCAGCATGCTCAGCAGCGGGATGACCTATGGCAGGATATACGCAGGAGGGTGAATGACATGGGTGGCAACAACCGCACCTACCAGCAGGTACGCAGACACTGCATGGACCTGATATGGCATGCGAAACAGCGTGCCACTGCAATCGCCAGAGAACAAGGTGGAACAGGTGGTGGGCCACCAACCCAGCCCCCACTCACACACACAGAGGAGCTACTGGCCAGTCTGGGGACACCCAGGGAACAGCATGCGGACACACTAGCCGCCATCATGGAGGTGGTTGTCTTCCAACCAATGAGCCTGGAGTTGCCTGGTAAGTCAGTCCTGCATATGAGTATGATATCCACTGTAGTTGCAGGTGTCACTGTACATCATGTAAAGTAACAACACATGCCAGGTATATGGGCACACAAGCTGCATACTACAGTATGCTATGTTGTGTATGAAGATGTGTGCATACCATATGCTATCACACAGGTACATGTGTTCACATGCACAGTGCGAACTGTGGCTGTCATACAGTCATGGATAATGTTTATACTGTTGTGTCGCCCCTATACAGGTACCTCTGGCGTGTCACACAGACATGGGTCCGTCGCAGGTGAGACTGTTGTCAGTATCAGGCATGTTACAGTGTAGAGTTATTTGCCATGTGGCCACGTATAACATGCACACCCGGGTTTTGTTCCAGTCACGTTATACAGGTTGCACCACCAGACACATACACATGCCACCCATGTGCAATAGATACACCGTTAGTATACACCGGCATGAAACCGCAGTACCTGTCAATGTGATATGTGCAGTCAGCTATGCATACAATGGTGGAGGTGTTCTACAATGGATGCATATGTAGTATGCATTGGAACAACATTTGTGGTACGCACACAGTACCACACAGTGAGCAGTGATCTGGGCAGCACACAGGTGTCACCATTGTGACATATGCCCCTGCATTGTGTGCACACATTGTGACACGCCACCCGACATGTCCCAAGCTTGTGGTGTTCTGTCCGCAATATTGTCACACCATCACATGACCTACACCCGACATAACACACATCCACACTGTTGTCTGCATAGCCCTGTGGATTGTGACACCTCTGACATGTATGGGTGTATGTCACATGGGACACCACAGACATGTGTACAAGCTGCCCATCACACACAATTGTCCAACAACCGTTCACACATGGCCATGGGTGATAGCCTCAGGCATGTTGCCACACAGTACGTCTGATGTGGATAGACCCCGTTGCACATTGTCCACACATAGTGCAATCATAGCTGTAGTGGACCACTTGTACATTTGATGTGTTACACCGGACAACCGGAATGCCTGTCTGCAGCCACCGGAGGTGTCAGCGATGTCTACCATATACGATCTGTGGAACAGCATGACTGTGTTGCAGTCATGGCAATGCAATGCGTCCATGTTATGCATTGCACAGCAACATACATGCGTCATGTTGCCATGCAATGGCACAGTGCCTGGACTCCACACTGTATAGCTATGTACACGGCTCACACTAACCACACCTGCACATGCACATTTGCTAAACATGCATTCTATCTGTAGGCTGTACACACAACACTGCACTGTGAGGCCCATTATGATGCTGTGCATGTGTCAGGACACCATTGTGTCAAACATGTATACATGTTACTGCACATGTCAGTGGATTACATGTCAAGGTAACGTCAGCCATGTGTACTGTCAACCTGTTTGTGGCCACATGGTGTATCACGGTGATGCATGCAAATTACCATGATTGTGTGTACTGCATGCCTACTGATATGACACCTGCTTGATGTAGTGTGCATCCCAGGGTGGTATGCATACTAACACTATTAATGTCTGAGCTGCATTCCCTGTGCTGTAGTGCAGGAATGCTGCATGCTATCTGAAATATCACATGCATGGTGTGTCTGTGTGTGTCTGTGTGTGTGTGTCTGTGTGTAATGTACCTTACAGTATGTCTTTGCATTCACAGGTGGTGTAGGTGCGTTACCCTCCTGCGGTCCATCTGATGTTAGTGTCCCCACAGATACTAGCGGTGATGACCATATGCATGAGGTACAGGCAGGGTTATCAGGGGCGGAATCTGTGCCATTGGTTACCATCCCACCTATATCCCCCTCTTCCCCGCACACGGTTCTGATGCCAACACATACCACATCACCGTTGCCCATAGAGGAAGGACAGTCAGCGTCTGTTGGCATTGAACAGGAATGTGTGGTGGCTACAGAAGGTGTGACTACACAACATGTTGCCAGTGTAATGACTGGTGATGTGCCACACAGGCTACTCATAGGAGGACCTCTGGCAGACATGCACCTGCAGCACAGGGCGCAGCAGCTGGTATCACCAGACGCATGTTCCAGACTGTAATGGTGGCACAGGCACGTGCAGAATGGCAGAACCAAGAAGGGCAGAGGCTGCAGAGGGCTACAATCCGTACCCTGAATGACAACATTCAGTCATTGGCAAATGCTCAACAGCAGATTGATAATGTACTGGATAGGCGATTAGGTGAAATGGTTGGAATCCTCGACCGAGGCATGGCAATTCGTGAGCGTGAGCTGTCTGTGCTGAAACACCTGGTAGGGGTGAGGCGTAGGACACGTGGGTGTAGACAAGCAACACCACCTAGTGTAAGTCGACGTGTGCGTGCCACCTCTCATGCCCACTCACATAGTGCCGGTAGCAGTAGCAGTGCAGCTGGTGCTGCACTGTCCACACCAGGACACAGCAGGCCATGTGGACGTGGCCCTGACCGGTCCCATCGTGGACACGGTTCCAGCGGACATGTGTCATCGGACAGTAGCCACTCTGTACCTTCATCCGGTAGTGCCCGTGCAACCCCAGGCAGACACAGGTCACGTGGCCATGGATGGACACAGTGAGCTGTACAACCTGCACTGTACAGTCTGGGGCTGTCAGTTATACCCCGTGTAGGCATCACATATGGCTGAACTGTGTACACACATACCCACACACAGCAGACACAACTGTAGGGCTCCACCACATCCACATGCATTCTGCACAGACATGTCCAGTAAACCCACCGGCCCTTACACACACACACACACACACACACACACACACACACACACACACACATGATGTTATCCATTGGTGCAGTCTATGCCCCTGGCAAACATATCACCCTGTGCATATGATGAAGCCTCTGCCACATCCCTGTCATCCACACCATCGGTGCAGGGTTATGCAAATATATTCTGATGCACAGGGTGGACAGGATAGTGAGAGGTGTATGTGATACCTGTGTATGCATAGCGTGGGATGTGTATGTTGCAGTGGTTGTATATGAAAACTGACAGATGCGTATGTGATACCTGTGTATGCATAGCGTGGGATGTGTATGTTGCAGTGGTTGTGTATGAATACTGACAGATGCGTATGTGATACCTGTGTATGCATAGCGTGGGATGTGTATGTTGCAGTGGTTGTGTATGAATACTGACAGATGCGTATGTGATACCTGTGTATGCATAGCATGGGATGTGTATGTTGCAGTGGTTGTGTATGAATACTGACAAATGCGTATGTGATACCTGTGCATGCATAGCGTGGGATGTGTATGTTGCAGTGGTTGTGTATGAATACTGACAGATGCATATGTGATACCTGTGTATGCATAGCGCGGGATGTGTATGTTGCAGCGGTTGTGTATGAATACTGACAGACGCGTATGTGACGTGGGTTGTGTACTGTCAAAATGCAGCAGACATACCATGTAGTGCAGGTGCAGCATGCATTGTGATGTGTTCACGGTATGTGTGACGGTTACATGTGTAGCACCATGTTGGTTCTGATACCCTGAATCCCTCCTATGGTGTACTCGCATGTGCCTACAGGGAGCACCATTATCGGTCCCCCACGTGTAGCTGTGGATTACTCACAGGCACATCTGGCAATATCAGCATACTACATGTACCCGCAACCTGCCTGGACACCAACATGACACACATGTCCGCACATATACTGCACCTGACGCATGTGGTCAGTGCCACAGGCTACAGTGGACAGAGACGTCACATACATAGCAGGACACACTACAGGTATGGTGACATGGTGCAGGTGTCATACACAGCGTGATGGCCACTGACTTCAGGTGTCACCTGTCAGCTGTGGGGCACGCTGTGCAGCAGTAGGACCCTGTAACAGTACAGGAACATGGTCTCAATCGTGGGGTGTACACCACTATGACGCACACCCCATAGTGTGCAGATGGGGACACCTGCCTGTGTGGTCAGCACACTCACACTACTATGCACCCACAAGCCATGTCACAGGGAGCGGACTTGCACAGGGAGACAGTATGGCTCACACCTATGGCATCGACAGTGTTGTGCAATGCAGCACCATTACGGGATAGTCACCATGTGTGGTACGTGTTCGTTCACAACAGTATATTAGCATACACCCTCACACCAAGCAGAAGACATACAAATCATGTAGACACACACACATTGTGGTTACCACACATGTGTACACAGAGAAACAACGTGTTGCATGTACTGCACCATCCAAATGCATGCTCCCCACACTGAGGTATGTACAGATCTCTACTATGGCGTACAGGGATGTGTAGCACGCGGGACATATTCCCCCCCGATATGTGGCATACATGGGCACACAGTCATGCACACATGTCAGTGCTGGGAATACTACACCCGCCATATGATACATGTGCAGGCATGCAGCGGTATGTAGTGCATTATGTGTACCAACACTGTATCCGGCAGATGTGCTGATATATGCACTTGGGGGGTGGTAGGTGTTACAGTTGCCATGTGACATACAGTCGATAACACCTGACCGCTGGGTATGCATTATGTCAGCACTGTCATGTAACAGCGACATAGCATACTGTATGCACATGGCAGGGTAGGATGGTGTGTGACACAACTGTGAGCCACCACCTGCACACATGCATGCAGACAGGTGTTTAAACACATTATGTACACACATACCTCCATACGTGCTGTTTCTATGCCACCATATAATGGCCCCTATGATGGGTATGCATGTGGTAGGTTGTTGCAACTATGTTATGGACATCGGCCACTGCTCATGCATGGCTGCTCCATGCACAGTGCACATGTCACATGTGTCTCCTGTTGCCATGTGTGTATGCATTGCTACTTTTTGACATGTGTGTTGACATACATACAACATGGACTGTGGTATGGTATCACAGCTGTCACAGGCGAACAATACAAGGGTATGTGTCCCAGTCAACACTGCTACACCCTGTAGTGGGAGCATTCCACAGACATGGGTCCACCTTCCATTCGTGTGTGTAGCACTGCGTATGCCAGTGTTATGCATGTGGTACATCACAGGCTTTGTATGTGTCATGTGTGCAGTCCATGCACACATCCAGACAATCACATGTATGACATATCCAGACGTTTGTTCATTGTGGTACAGCAGCAGTCATGTGTCACAGCTGTGTCAGGGCCGTGGTATGTGTGGAGCCGACCTGTCCATTTATACTGATATGGGTGGACTACATCACACATGTTGGATCATTGTTAGTACATGTGTATTCTGCACAACTGGTGTACACTGCTATACAGACCTGTGGACATATGTCACATGCTGTTGGACCATGAGGCTTACTGCTGCACCGATGACATGGTGTTGGCATGACAGCTAAGGTGTTCACTGCAGTGTGTACATGTTTGACCTGCACCCGTGACACCTGTGATGTCATCTGTGTGTGTATGAGTAACTGCATGTGTGACCACCCTGTGCGTGTGTACAGGTTTACCTTACTGTGACCTGCTGTGTGTACACTCCTTCTGCATGCTGGACGGCACGTAGCAAATGCTAAGTGTGTGAGCATGCCCAGTAAGCAGTTGTGTAGATGGGCACACTGTACATTGCACACTGCGCCCTTCTGTGATTATACCCCGTGTGCATGCATGTTTCCCCTTTGCAACTGCTAATTGTGTGAGCATGCCCAGTTTGCTGTTGTGTAGGTGGACGCACAGTACATTCCACACTCTGCCCTTCCATGATTACACTCCATGTGTATGCCTTCTGTGTGTACACTCCATCTGCATGCTGGACAGCCCTTCTGTGATTATACCCCGTGTGCATGCATGTTTCCCCTTTGCAACTGCTAAGTGTGTGAGCATGCCCAGTTTGCTGTTGTGTAGGTGGACACACACACAGTACATTCCACACTCTGCCCTTCCATGATTACACTCCATGTGTATGCCTTCTGTGTGTACACTCCGTTTGCATGCTGGACGGCCCTTCTGTGATTATACCCCATGTGCATGCATGTTTCCCCTTTGCAACTGCTAAGTGTGTGAGCATGCCCAGTTTGCTGTTGTGTAGGTGGACACACAGTACATTCCACACTCTGCCCTTCCATGATTACACTCCATGTGTATGCCTTCTGTGTGTACACTCCGTCTGCATGCTGGACGGCGCGTAGCAAATGCTAAGTGTGTGAGCATGCCCAGTAAGCAGTTGTGTAGATGGAAACACAGTACATTGCACACTGCGCCCTTCTGTGATTATACCCCGTGTGCATGTATGTTTCCCCTTAGCAAACACTAAGTGTGTGAGCATGCCTGGTTTGCTGTTGTGTAGGTGGACACACAGTACGTTCCACACTCTGCCCTTTCATGATTACACTCCATGTGTATGCATGTTTGCACTTTGCAAAGGCTAAGTGTGTGAGCATGCCCAGTACACCAGTCATGGACACACAGTACATTCGGCACCGACGACTGATACTAGGCGTGTAGCCATGGCCATTGACATCCTGCATAGCCATGGTGGCCATCCAGGTGAATTATATGTAGTTGCTATGCTACAATGGATGCCTACATCAAACACACTGGTTGCTCTCTCAAAGGGTGTACCATCTTTGGTGCAGCCCGTATCCATTTCGTGATGTAGTGCTCCGTAGATAGTTAGTATTCCCAAGTGCAGCACTGCCGTGTTACTGTACGTCCACCTTGGGATAGTAACATGCTGTGTGACTGCTCACTCTGTATTCATTCTCTATCGGCATCCTTGCCTTTGCGGATGATATCACCCACCTAGGAGTATGCCTCTGACAGTGCTGTGCTCAGTAATCTCGGTAGCGTGTTCTGTAAATGCATCATGCTGTAGTGTGTTCATGTAGGTAGGTGTAGGTTCAACTCCCGGCCCTTCCAAGTGTGTGTGTGTGTGTGTGTGTGTGTGTGTGTGTGTGTGTGTGTGTGTGTGTGTGTGTTTCCAGCTGCCTCTGGAGACAGTGATGCTTTTAGATGCCACACAACAAATACATTTGCTATCGGCGTCTATTCCTTTGCGGATGATGTCACCCACCTAGAAGTATGCCTCAGACAGTGCTGTGCTCAGTAATCTCGGTAGCGCGTTCTGTAAATGCATCATGCTGTAGTGTGTTCATGTAGGTAAGTGTAGGTTCAACTCCCGGCCCTTCCAAATGCGTGTGTGTGTTTCCAGCTGCCTCCGGAGACAGTGATGCTTTTAGACGCCTCACAACACATACATTTGCTATCGGCGTCTATTCCTTTGCGGATGATGTCACCCACCTAGAAG
>NC_056729.1:234322425-234464925 GCF_019279795.1 Protopterus annectens | reverse complement strand
ATTGTATTATATTTCTTTATGCATCACGGAGCATAAAACAGTCTAATGTCCATAAATATTATGGTGCCAGCAAAATATCCAAACAGTTTCTAAGCAAAGATTAAAAAGGTTACACAGACAAACCATTCAGCAAGAACTGCAAAAAACATTCATCCAAGCTAAAGTCTTTGTTGTGTAATACCTTAGACCTCCTGTAGTCGAGGCCCATGGGATATATTTAAATGAACGCTTAAGGACATAACAGTGTTTTAGCCTTATGGCTTCTAAACACCCTTGACTTTTTACTCTTTGCTTTTCTTTTGGGTTACATCCAGGCCTGTGTTTTTAATATATAGCCAATGAGTCCACTTATGCTGCACTTTAATGGCCTAAATGTACCCTTGTAGTTTCTACCAAATTCAAACCTCTCCACTTATTATTGCAAGAAATCTGGACAAAGCCAAAAGTAATGCAGGGGAACAAATGACCAATAATAGTGACACATTTTAAAAATTACTCTTATAAACTTAGATGAACCAAAAATAGTTCAAATTTTAAATATTATTCTTATAAATTTAAAAGGTTGCTAGAATAAAAAGTTTTGTGTTAACATACATTTTCTAAAAGATACAAAGTCTAAAACTCAAATGTTTTTCTTTATTCAGTGACTTAATTCCTCAATGATTTGTCAGAAAACCACTATTTTTTTGAGAAACAGACCAAAAGTATTTGGTAAAACTATAGACATTCTGCAAAAAATGTTGACAGCTGAGAGGTATGACTGTATCGTTTGTCTCTGTAACCTTTTTACCCTTTGCTTGGAGGTACTTAAATGAAGGTATCACAGGCTTTGAGAAAACTGACATAAAACGAGTTATACATTGTCATCTCATTCATGGGACTCTCCCACCGCAATTAATTACTAAAGTATTATTACTTCAGGGAAGGAGAAATGTTATATTAAGCTAGGCAGTGGCTGCTTGACTTTTGTTAACTTAAGTTTAAAGCAAATAAACAAATGCAAATGGATCCTCATTATTTAGTATATACATTTAATGTAATCATATAGACATATAGGAGTTGATTTTCTGCATGACATATCTAGTGCTTCTTGTTAAAGAAGACAACCTATATTTTAAGAAGGTTGGTTTAGCTTTATTAGTAAGCTTTTTGCAGCAGTTCATGGTGTGGTATTTTGTACACTGCTGATTTTAAATGGTTTTAAACTGTTTTAATATAATGCAAAAGGCACATGAAATAAGGAAGGTAAACATGATTTTGACTATTAGCTTTCTTTCATCAGCTCATTTCATCCTGTTGACTGGTTTAATTCTTTTAATCTGCATTTGCATACTCTGACACTGAGCAAGTCAACTAAACAGGCAATGCCGGTGCTTCCTCGTTACTGAAAATAGCCTTTTTTTTCTAGCAGGTCACCTGATAAAAAATGGATAAAAAAGAATATTCACTATAATCCAATCATAAAATTGAATGGGACTGATGAACATGACCTGTTTTCCACAAAGCACTGACAATACTTCAACACTTTCATGTTAGTATCTTTTCCATGGCTTTCTGTGTTAATGAGTTCAAACTAGTATGGGGAACAAGTATTTAGCAAATGATTAAAAAGGACCAAATAAGAACAGCTATGGGAATTGGCCATGAAAAAAGAACAATACATGCAGATGCCAGAGTGATTCTGGCAGGCAAGATTCAAAGATTACTACTAGTTCTACCAGTGTGAGTCAGCATCATCATGGCCTTACCCCAGCCCTCCAAAACCTCACACTGCTGAGAGAGCTGTTGAGAAGTTTATGAAGTATTTTAAGTACACTATCAGATCCTTCATTTTGGTTATGTTTTTTTCTTTTTTCTTAACTCCTTGGGGTTGCTTTCTATACCTTGTTTTACATGTGAAAATCTGTCATTTGTCCTGTCTCTTTTGACCTCTGCCAGGTTAGCGCTCTTCCTTACTTCTCTTTTGCTAGGACTGTAGTAAGGAACTTGCTATGTCTGCCTGCATTTTCACTGTACTCAGTATAATCCTTCCCCTCTGTAACCAACCTCTCAGCTCTTCAAAGTGTCTCACCCCCTTTACAAGATGTAGCTTTACAAACTACTGCTTTAAACTTCTGCCAACATTTTAGAGTTTAGACATTGCTGATTTTACAACCCCTGCAGCATTTTCTTCCAGTTTCCTAATACTTCTGCCACCACCGCTCTCCTCTCTTCATACCCTTTCCCTTATGACTACTGCAACATTAAGAATAGTCGTACAATTAGCTCAGTTTTTTATTACTCTAGTATATTTTCCTTCCTACAAAATCAATCCCCATCTTTTGTAATATTTTAAAAATAAAATGGATGAGTAGTTTCTTCCCTTTTGAGATATTTGTCTTAGCTTTCTCACTGCATAAAGTGTTGAGGCAGATGAAATGTCATTATAGGTTCTTTAGAAATTTGACTCTCTTGCTCTTATATAAGTTGTGCCTATTATCTCTGAAAGTTGCTTGCTAAGGAAAATTACACAGAACAAAGTATATGTAGTTCTGTTTTGCTCTTTGTACCCACTGAGGTCATAATGCTACCGGGAATCTAATAATTCAAAGTGTCTGTTTATGTGCTAGTTACTTTTAAGAAAATCACATAAAGGAGTTTGATTGTTATAGAAATATAGTTTGCTGGAAGTCATATTTTCCATGGACATCTGCATGGGAAAAGTAGTAGGTAGGTATGAGAAACTTTGTTTGAATGTTGATATCAGCAGTGGACAGTAGCAGGATGATTGGGGAGGATAGATTGAGTGTAGTCGGAAGGAAGTAAGGAAGTACAGAGTTTTTCAGGGTCGGGAAATAAGGTAGTTTAGGGGAAGAGGTGTGCATGTATACATGTATGTATGTATGTATATATGTATATATATATATATATATATATATATATATATATATATATATATATATTTTTTTTTTTTTTTTTTTTACTTTAGGTATTGTTTGGCCTTTTTGGAATGGGTTTAAGTATGGATCTCTCTTTCATTCCATAATGTTATGATATGCTGTGGGGAGGTTGTTTCCTTTAAGTGTTTTTTAGTGTTTGAAAGAGGTAGAGTTAGAGAGGTTCATGTTGGAACTCCGCTTAATAAAAATATTGTCTAATTTACTGTGAAACTGCTGCAAAAAAGTATGCATAACTAACAATGGAAATGAACAGTTTTAATGACAAGACCATGCACAATGTTCTTTTTGATGTGCATTTCCAATTACAATTGACTAATTAACTGAGGTTTTCCAAGGCAGAAAGTATAACCCTCTTGCCCACTGTGTGAAGAATGGTGGAGAAGTAGAGCCCGGCACAGGACCTGAAATTCCAGTCCTTTAAAAGACATTGCTGTCTCAGCTGTTTCATTCACACTTCAGCAAATACATTTTTGGATAATGTCTATAAAATATGTAGAAACAACAGATCTGTATTAGTTGCAACAAGCAATCGTTGACACTGTAACTAAGGATTACAAATGTTAGGAAGATGTCTCAGTATTTTTATTCTAAGCAAAAGAAATTTTGATCCGACAGGGGAGGCAATGTTATTATTATTATCTCATCATCTGTGTCCTCACACTCCTCACAATGCATCATGAGCTTGAACTACCTTGCCAAGGAAAATATATATGTCCTCATAACAGCATTAAGCATTAAAAAAACAAAACGAGTAGTAAGTATTGATTGGGCTTATGGCAGGTTTGAAACTTTGTACCAACTGAAAAAATTAATAAAATTATTGATAACTACTTACTGTACTTCTCACAGACTTGGGCAGTGAGAACTTCAAAACAAGATGATGATAATGCACGTGAGTGTGTGTTTTGTGTGTGTGTGTGTGTGTGTGTGTGTGTGTGTGTGTGTGTGTGTGTGTGTGTGTGTGTGTGTGTGTGTGTGTGTGTGTGTGTGTGTGTGTGTGTGTGTGTGTGTGTGTGTGTGTGTGTGTGTGTGTGTGTGTGTGTGTGTGTGTTGTGTGTGTGCGTGTTGTGTGTGTGTGTGTGTGTGTGTGTGTGTGCATGTGTTGGGGGCTGTATTCTATACATGTTTCTGGTTGTGGTAGTCTTTTATCTTCTCGGTTGAAATGTAATGACACCTTCTTGCATTTTTTTTATTTCCCTATTTCCATAGCTATACTTATTCAAACCTTTGGTTTTCTTTACTGGGTACTTGCTCCCTGTTCTTGTCTCTAGTCTCCAATTTCTGTCTCAGAAGATATGTTTATCTTATTGTAAGTTGTTGTTCCTGTATCACCAAGGCATAACTGACCAGGGGTACATTTACTTCTAGTTCTCAACACCCCTCAGCTTTGAAAATGCAATATCTGGTCCCTTAGCCATTCATATACATTTCAGTCCCAGCTGAATAAATCCCTCTCAGTGTGTAGTGAATCAACAATTTCACATTCTGCCTCTGATTTGGATACAAAAACACAACTCACATTTTTTGGCAGATAAAGCCTCCAGTCACATTCATTTTTTTTTCCTGCCCCACCATCATACTCTTTCCTTTGCATGTTCAGTATTTTCAATTTGGGTATACTTTGGTCATTATGTCATATTTGTACATCCCTTCTAGCTGCTATATTCTCCCACTCCCACCACATCCTTACTAAAAGCACAGCACACATGCTCCTTCTATAGATAGTCAAAATGGAATAAGCAGCCTATTTCAGTTATCTAAAATCTTGTCTCACTATGTAAATAAATAACAAATAAGTTTCCCTGCCACCCCAAACTCTAATAACACCCTTCAGTGAAAATATTTAAAAGGACAATTGTTATATCACCAAACCACTGCCTTTGTTTTTAATCTGCAAAAACAGGATTTATCATAGAGGACTGGAAAACTGATACACTGACTCTGAACATTTGAATTACAAAAGTCCCTGAACTCTATTGCCTTGTAAGCAAGCTATCACCACAGAAGAGAATTATAGAAAATGTCATATATAGAGATGCTATCTTTCATTTAGTAGAATCTGGGAGTAATAAATTCTCAAAACCCTTTATTGCTCTTCACATTATAACACATTTTGTCTATTACAAGAAGGGCAAGAGGGGGAGTAACAGAAGCAACATTTGAAGACATACAAAGGGGGAGTAACAGAAGCAACATTTGAAGACATACAAAGGGGGAGTAACAGAAGCAACATTTGAAGACATACAAAGGGGGAGTAACAGAAGCAACATTTGAAGACATACAAAGGGGGAGTAACAGAAGCAACATTTGAAGACATACAAAGGGGGAGTAACAGAAGCAACATTTGAAGACATACAAAGGGGGAGTAACAGAAGCAACATTTGAAGACATACAAACAACACTTGTTTTTAGATCACAAATTTCTACTTAAGAGACTTGATGATACACATTTTTTCTAGTTGTTTTACAATGTGGACAACATTTGTTTCACCTGTCTATCAAATAGTCTTCCAATGTCATACTATTTCTGTCATCTCCACCCTAGACTCCTGTGTACCTCAAGATTATATATTAAGACCATTTCTACTCTCTTTTTTCAATTCACTACTTTCCACCCTTCCCCATCACCAGCTCACCATGTATGGTGATGACCTTGTACTACTAAAATAAGACAGTTGTAGCAAAGAAATAGAAATAATACTACAAAAACATTTTTTCAAGTCTGTTACTGGTTCCACTCACATACTCTCCTTGGTATTCCTACTAAAATTTAGAAACTGCAGACGAGAGGAAAATAAGTAAAAATCAAAAACACAGGAAGCATGAAAGTAAAATTTGATAGTTTAACATTCAATACAACAACAAAATAAACACTTTTATTACATAACTAGAACATACTTTTTCACCAGATAAAGCACAACTCTAAATGAATTTTTTTTGTATAAACTAGGACAAAACAATCTGGGAATACTAATGCTCAGATTCTACACAGCAAATAAAAAAAAAAAAGATAAGTTCTGGGACTATAATACCTGCCTTAAAAGTATCACACATACAGTGCTCTTATTCTGAAGCTTCTCACATTACAATTTCATTTCTCACTGCCTACTGAGGCATCATCTCACAAGATTGAATAACCTCATGCACACTCAGTACTAAAGAAGAAGCATCCTCCAATCTAGGAATAACAGTGTAAAAGTCATCTTCAACTAATGCACAAACCAGCCTTCTGTCCATCTGTTTAATGCTTTCCTGTAACACTTTTCAAGGAAACTATTAAATATTACTGTTTCATTCATCAACCCATCTCATCTTCTATACCTAGACTTTGCTGTTACACCTTGTTTTTTCTGCCTCTAAGACTTTCAGTTCTAATACAGTTCTTATAGGTTCATAGGTTCATAGGTTCATACTAGGCTATCTGCCCTAGGGCATTTATATGCCAAGCCAGAGTGTGTCTGGCTTTCACCACCCATTTTAAATTAATTTTGCTATGCCCTTTTTCGAGGTTAGTATACTGTTCCTCTGTCTAACAGTGACACAGAAGTGATACCCAGGGTAAACCTACTATCTCCCATCCACTCATCAAGATTCCTCTTGAAGAGAGTCAATGAGGGACTCTGCCTAACCTGGACTGGGATTTTATTCCAGAGTGAAGGGAGCCTCTGGATTATGAATCTATCCCTCCAGCATGTCCTATTTATTTCAGTGCTGAGGTTCAAGTCTCTCGAACGCGTAGCTCAATGAGATTTGGATTTTCTGAGGTGCAGCATGTCCATTAATTCCGGGTTGGACATGGCTTTATACATCAGGCACAGATCGCCTCTGAGCAGGCGGTATGCCACTGAGTAGAGCTGCAGTTTCTTTAACCGGGCAGCATATGGCATCTGTTTGAGCCCTTTGATCCTCTTGGTGAGGTACTTTTGGGGTCTTTCCAGTTGCTGCAGGTGTCTGGTAAGGTACATCCCAAAAGGGGCATTGTACTCAATTATGGGCCTGATAAGGGATGAGTAAAGAGGCATGATGACCTCCCCTGATCTAGATGTGAATCCCTTCATGATTAGGTGGGCTATATAAAATGTTATTCTAACCACTTTGGCCACGTGGCTGTCAAATGAGAGATTGCTATCAACTTGGATCCCCAATTACTTCTTCCGTACTTAATGGATTACCACCTATGTGGTAATTTGTGGGCACTTTGTTTTTGCCAAAGGGGATGACTATACACTTTTTGGCGTTTAGCTTGAGGCCATGGCTCTGGCACCAGTTGTCTGTTTCTATGGGGCCCTTTTGTAGGATGCTTGTGTCGGCTGGAGAGTCTATTATGGTGCCCAGTTTGCAGTCATCTGCGAACTTGGTCAGCCATAGTCCTTCCGTGTTAGCCTGTACCTCCAAGAAATATATACCGAACAAGAGAGGTCCCAGGACTGAGCCTTGTGGGACGCAACTTGTAACTGGTTTGGAGTCTGACATGGCTCCAGCAAGTTTAACCATGTTGGTTCTGTCCTTGAGCCAGTTTGCAACCCATCTAGTGACATAGGGGTTTATATTTAAGCTGGTGAGCATATCTATCATGCCCGAGTGGGGTATTGTATCAAAGGCTTTTGCAAGGTCCAGGTAGGCTGTGTGGACCACCTTCCCCTCGTCAATGGCCTTGGTGACTGTTTCAAAGAAATCGACCAGGTTTAAGAGGCAGGATCTGCCCTTAACAAAGCCGAACTGGGTAGGATCCAGTGTCTGTAGGTCCCCAATATCTTTATTTATGAGGTCCATGATGATCCTTTCCATAGCTTTGCAGACCAAGCTAGTCAAGCTTATGGGGCGATAGTTTCCAGGATCCGTTGAGGCACCACCTTTGTGGAGAGGGACCACTGTTGCTGTACGCCAATCTTTGGGTACATATCCTGTAGTAAGGCTGAGATTGAACAGTAGTTTTATGTTTGGGTTTAGTTCTTCTTGGAGTTCATGTAGGATGCAGCCCGGGACACCGTCTGGTCCCATTGATGCTGTGTTTTTTGCTTTGGAGAGGGCGGCTCTTACCTGAGCATCTGAGATGTCAGGAGGGCAGCACTCTGCTGGAATAGATATTTACCCTTTTGGTGGGGAAGGGGGGGAGAAGTTTGCGCTGAACCTGTCAGCTAGGATGTTGGCAATGTCTGTGGGTTCGGTGTATTTTTTGTCATTTTGGACTAATTCTGAGCATATCTGGGAATTCCCACCCAGGTTCCTAACATAACTAAAGAAAGCCTTGTGATCATCTTCAGTGTCCTGTACAATTTTTCTCTCGAAGCTGGCCTTAGACAATTTTATGAGTGCCCGTAGTTTTTTGCTAATACTGATCAGAGATGCCTTCCCTTTTTGGGATTTTGCTCTATCATGTAGTAGCTTCCTCCTTCTATTGTATAGTTTATTTATGGCTGGGGTCCAATAGACAGGATGCCTAACTTTGGAGGATTGGGTCTTGGTTTTATTTGGGATTGCATGATCCATGCATTCCTGAAGGTGTTCATAGAATGAGTTTATAAAGGATTCTGCAGTCTGGGCCGTATTTTCCACAGGCCCGGGGGCTTTGAAGGATTCCACATCAGTTTTGAGGATTGTGAAATTTGCTTTAGAGAAGTTTTTCACTGTGGTTTTCTGGGCAGGGGCTGGGGTCGGGATGTGAATATCTAGTGAGATTAGTTTATGGTCTGATCTTACCAGTGAGGGATACACTTCTGGTCTGGAGGATAGAGTCCCCATGTTGGTGATGATCAGGCCCAGTATGTTTTCCCCTCTTGTGGGAGTGGCAACAAGTTGTTCCATAGCATTTGAGTTTATAAATTCTAGGAACCTTTGGGCTAGGGTGTTGGAGCTAGAGTAATGCTCCCAGTCTATGTTAGGGTAGCTGAAGTGACCCAATATAATGGTGTTTGGAGAGACCTTCATATTTTCCAGTGTTCTCAGGAAGGCTGAGTGAGGTTCCTGGGTTTGGGAGGGTGGTCTGTAGCAGGCTATAAACTGGAAGGCAGTTTTACCCACTGTTAGTTGCACATGGATAGTCTCTGATGCTTCATGCTGTGCCACCAACCTGGAGGTGTGGGTATCTTTGACGAATATTGATACTCACCCTCCTTTTGTGGTTTGGTCCAAGTTTTGGGGCCAAAAAACATGTTATGAGGTAAAACCTGGTAGTGCTGGGGTGCTCTCGGGAGCCTTGAACAAGGTTTCTGTTACTGCACAGATATCGATGTTCTCCATGCTAAGGAGAGTATCGAGTGCGTGCATCTTGAGGTTTAGACTTCTGGCATTGAGTAGCATTACTCTTAGTTTCTTATCCCTTGTGATACCTATGGAGGTGGGTTTGTCTTTTGAGCATTGCCTAAAAAAGGCACTATGGGGGTGGCAAGAGCCTTTGCCAATACCTTAAAGCCCAGGGGTGACAGGTGCAAGCCGACCCTAGTGAAGCATCGTGGCTTGTCGAGCATGTCATCCCAGGCAGACAGGCATTGGATCCCCTTTGAATGACGCCAATACTTAAGCCAATTGTTGAAATTGATCATCTTGTCTTCATATTGTGGCATCATTCTTGGTGAGGGTAAGATGCTACTCAAGGTCAGGGTCATATCGGCCTCGGCTACATGCTCAGAGAGCTCCTCTATGTCTCTTTTCATGGAGTTCAGGGAGGTACTTCTCAGGTCATTCACACCAGTATGGACAATGACTGAGTCATATTTGTACTTGCCTTGGAGTGACCTGAGTGCTTGTGTTATGTGGCGGATCCTAGCGCCCGACAGGTAGCTCACCATGACCTTCTCCTTGTTCAGCCTGGTGAGTGGGACGTCAGTGTGCCTGATGATAGAGTCACCTATTACAAGTGTATCAGGTGTGTTTTTTAGCCTTAAGGGCTGTGACTGTTCGGCACACTGGCTTTGTGAGCTATGTGTTGCACGTGTTTTGTTTTGGGGTAGCGGTTGCTTGGGTGTTTGCTTTGGAGGTCGCTGCTGCTTAAGCAGATTTTTATTTAGAGCCTCCGAGTATGTTTTTGTGTGTTTATGTGTTTGGTTTGCTGTCGTGGTAGGTCTATGTGAGACTGGAATTGTAGTGAGTGTTGTTTCCTTCTCCTCCTGACTGGTTACACCAGTACTGAGTTGAGAGAGCTTAGCCTCCAGTTTGGCTATATGGTTGCATCTCTCACATGTGTTGGAATTTGTTGGGAGGAGGAGAGGGTTGTCTGTGTACATGAGGCAGTTGTAACATTGCCTCAAGATTTCCAGATTCACCAGCTGGACCGGAGTGGAGATTGACAACTAACCTTTGGACATACTAGAATAGTATTGGGAATTCCTTTATAATTGAAAAAAGGGTCAATGGAGAACAAAGTACTCAAGGGGAGTTTGTGAGGGTGTAGTGCTTTTAATTTTTTAGTGCTGACTTATATAATTGCTTTAGTGAGCAAGTGCCAGGCTTTAATGTGGGAATAGGGTGTTTATTATGAGAACTAGATCAATTCTAAAGGAAAAAGTGAAGAGCAGACTTTGTGGAGCCGAGAATGGTTTAATCCCAATTAAGCTGCGCTGCCCGATGCTGCGCTATGCACAAAATCGCGCAAAGCCACGCTAAAGCGGGTTTTATACAGGGGGACTTGAAAGAGCTAAAAATTGGCCCAAGACGGCCAATAGACTATCAGATTCTTTTGCTGGGAACACTCCTGCAGGGATAGATAGGCTGCTCCAAGCTCCCCACTGCCACTGGTGAACAAAGAAGCCTCCCTTTATCCAAGAAAGGAAATGGGCAACACAGGAACTTTCCAAAAGTCCAGAATACAGCAAAGCCTATATTCTCATTCACCTCAATTTGCTATACATTAGTTAAATACTGATGTTCAAAACACAGTTAAAATTAAGGTTTGCAGTTGTATGTTACAGAAATGTAACCTGGCTGTCTAATAAAAACTCACCATAAATAAAATTGTATTGCAAACATCTTGTACATTACATATTTATGTAAATACTTTCTATGTACATTTTTGTGTTGTATATAGATATCATAAAGTCATATCCAATTTAAAATGTTATTACAAATAACATCCCTTTGCAAATAATGCCAATTAACATAAACACAAATAAGATTTACATTAATAATCTGCAGTTTACTCTTGATGAAACATATTTTTCATACAAAATAATTAAAATGTTTTGTCACTTTGTGTCCTAGTTTGTGCTTTATGAGTGTCATGTTAGACTAGCTCACCCAGTCATCAAACAAATCTACCAAATAAACATGTAAGCAGAAATGTAAATAAATAAATAACTAAACACATATTTACATATGTATTCACAGCTATATATATATAAATAAATAAATATATAACTAAACAAACAAGAAGTCATCAGCTTATGCATTTTGTTTTTACTGTGGTCTGTCTGCTATATTGTTAATATGTTCCAGGCCTTAAGGTTTCTGTCTTCCCTGCTTTTATATTCTCTCTTTAAGTACCCCACAACTTCAAGCTGATTAATGCAGACTGATACCCTGCTGTCATCTTACCATTTCTGCTTTTCTGCCTTACTTAATCGGTACCCTGCATTTCTTTATCCCAGGCCCTGTCATCATTTCCTTAGGATTCTATCACATCTGCTGTGCTTGCTTGATCATCTAGGTGCACTCCCTAATGATTCCAATTTCCTTCCCAAATTCTTATATTTGTTTAATGTGACTCTACACTCTTCTTGACCATCTAGTCTTCCCTTTTTATGGACTATATCTACCTCGTTCAGCCTTTTTAACTTCAGACTTATCCCCTGCATTGCAGTCCTTTTTATTTTTTTACATATCCACTGGAGCATTTGCCTTATGTGATTTTATATATATATATATATATATATATATATATATATATATATATATATATATATAGATAGATATATTTATATGTGTGTGTGTGTGTGTGTGTGTGTGTATATATATATATATATATATATATATATATATATATATGTATATATATATATATATATATATGTGTGTGTGTGTGTATTTATACCTTCCTGCCTGTTTCTGCCTTTGTTGTTTACACAAGTAATCCTTCTGCCCGCCTTTTTGTTTTCCTATCAACAACTCACTTCTATCTCAGATTAAGACCATAACTTCTTTGATATATGTTTGCATTCTAGATTTCATCAAGATTGTCCTGTCTAGTATGAGAAGATTCTCATTGCCCCAGTCTCCCTTTTATTTAAATCCTTGCTAATCACTCTCCTTTATGAGGTAGGTATTATATTCTCAAAACGTATCCTTTTTTGCTGTGCTTAAAGCTGAGCCTGGAAACACATCCAAGTAAAATTTCATTACAGGCCAGAGCTCTCCCTATCCACCCACTTTCCATGTCTTTTTTGTAGTATTCACCATGTAATTTGGTGCCAGCTTCACTGGTACGTGAGCATCTTCCACATTCCTTAAGAACCTTTCCCATTTTTCTTCAGATCCTACTGAAACCCAGTCCAGGGAGGGAAAACACTGACACACTTTCATTTCATTCTATCTGGCCTGATCGCCTGATATTCCTTCAAAACAGTTGATGAATTTCTCCATCTCTCATACTTTCTGTCATATGTGTTACATTTATTTTTCTACTGCCTGTGCTAGGTCTCCTACCCGCATCATCTAAGTTATTTTCCTGTCTGTATTACTTTCGAAGTTTTGCCTCTTCCATCTTGTGTTCTTCCTCTGTAATATATGGTGGTTTTAACATCAGAGAACAAATACAACACTACAGTAAAAGAAAAGATATTTCACTCCTATATGGAGTGAGCAAACAAAAATGAGGCATAACTGCAGTGCCATAGCAAGGATGGGTAAACAAGGCACCTGTCTTTGGTAATAATTTGTAGGAATACGAATCATTTAGAAAAAATTGTTTTGACCGTTTACAAGCTGACAATTAATGAATGATAATTGTGTCTAGGACAGCTTGAAGGTTTATAGAATAGTACTAGGCTAATTGTCCTTATGAGCCATTTTAAGCTTAGCCAATTATCCCTTGTGAGACTTAAAGCCTGCACATTGTGTTTGTAAGGCAAACCCGTTAACCATTAGGCCACCCTCCCAAGCACTATTAAATAAGCACAACTAACATATTTAAAATGTCAAAATGTTCTTTAAATTGTTTGACAGTTTAAATGCTGTCATAAAGCAAACAGCATACTTAAAGACAGTGAGATGATGCTAAAGGGGAGTGGTGCCCAGCACACCAAATTCCAGTACTACAGCTCATAGTCTCAGCTAATAACGCATTAACAGATTTGTCTCACTCAATCTAATATTAAGTAGCTGATGGTTACTTCATACTAAGTCACTGTGATTACTAGTCAGACTGTTAATATATACATTAATCAGAATGTAGTACAGTATGTATGAAAAAATAAAGCAATTATGAAAGAGTGGTATGTGTGGTGCAATTCTGCTTTGCTGTAGCAATTTATGATGAAGGAACTCATACATTCCAATATACCTGCTCCTACTATTATTGGAACTATCTGGGTATCCTTCTTCCACATTGCTCTCATTTCTGCCTGCTTATCCTGATATTTTATGACTTTGTGTCTTTCTTTATGCAAGACACTGTAATCACTGGGTGTGGCGATTTCAATGATCAATGCTACTTTTGTCTTCTTTTCATGGACCACTATATCCGGTTTTCTAGTGTCTATCCTTTGAGCTGTTGGTAATGGATGATTCCATGTGATGTAAACTTCATCATTTTCTATGATTCTTTGTGGCTCATGTTTCCAGTGTTTTTCAGCCAGTTCAATACCATAATGTCTGCACAATCCCCAGTGCAACAGTCTTGCTGCATTATTATGCCTTTCAATATACAGTCCTTCTGTCATTAATATGTCACAGCCAGCAACGGGGTGTGCAACTGTTTCCAATTCTGTTTTACAAAACCCACATTTGTCTGTTTCTCCCACATGTTCATTGGACTTTGTAAACCAGCCTCTAGGTAGCCCACTGTCTTCTGCCGCCAATATTAATCTTTCATCTCTTGGTTTGAAATCGCCTTTCCTTAACCATTCCTACATTTGTTCCTGATCAATGAGGTTCTTCCAGAAGTTTTCTATACTTGGAACTATATTTATGCAATGTCTACATTCCTTGCCTTCTCATCTGGTCCTTCACCTTATACTCTTTCTTATGTTTTCTTGACACATTCAGTTGCTGCCTGATTTTATCTATTTCTGGTTTGATTACCATTCCTGCTTGACACATAAATGCTTCTGCTAGTCTAAGCAAGGGAGTCATCTTAAATTTATTCTCCTCATGTTTCAAAACATTCACTAAGTTTGGGTCTAGTGAGGTCAGCAGATATGTGTCGAGTCCCATGATTGCAAATCTATACATGTAATCAGTTTCAAGGAGGCCCATCCCTCCTTCAGAACAGGGAATATATAACCTTGTTATGCACTGTGTGTTGTCTTCGGCTTTTCCCGGTTAGGGGTCGCCACAGTGGAACTCCATTCCGCTAATGATTGGCAGTAGATTTTCACGAATGCCAAGGTGCCAGCTCGATGTTCAACCTTCAGCAAAGGCATGCCCATTTACACATGTCTTTCGAATGCCCACCCAACCGCAGGGAGGACATGCAGACTCCACACAGAAGGCACTCCCTATACTCCAGCCGAGAATTGAACGGGAGAACCTCTTGCTGTGAGGCAACAACACTTCCACTGCACCACCGTGGATATGTTAAATACACTGAATTTTATAAATCATTTGGTGAGCATGAAGCATTCTTCTTGTTTTCCTATCTAATCTATCGAACACATTCTGGGGACAGTCAATCACTCCAAAACTGTAAGTTACGACAGGAAGAGCAAATTGATATATAGCTTTGATTTTGTTCCTAGATGTAAATGATAGTTTCAGGATTAATTTAAGTCTTCTAAAGTATTCCTTACTAAGTTTTATTCACATTTGTTGATGTTTTATTGTAGATACTTCAACAATTCTCAAATATTTATACACTCCCTCTTGTTCAAGTTCATTTATATCACATTCCTGTCCCAGGCTGATGTTTTCTTAATGCTGCAGTTTTCCTGTTTTTAAGGTTGCTTTTTCACATTTATCAAGACCAAATTACATTCTTATATCATCTGAAAAAGTTTTGATGACTTGCAGTTGTGCTTTCAGTTCCTCATCAGATGAACTATATAGTTTTAAATCATCCACAAAAAGAAGATGAGAAGTCTTTACACTTTGTTGTTTTCTGGGACACAAATTGCAGCCATGACCTAATATGTTAAGTAGACAGCTTAATGAGATAAGGGCAAGACAAACGAGCAGCCATGACAGAGATTCACCCAGGAATATCACCCTTTGAATTTTTATCCATGGAATAATAATTTGTCCTTTATAATGGCATGAATGCAAATTGGTTTGCCACTATTTGGTGGTCAGTGTAATATAAGCTGATTAGTGCAGGTTGTATCTTATACATTTTTAAGCACTCTTTTATCCATGAATGTGAGATACTGTCACATGTGGTTTTGTAGTCTATCCATGCCATAATTAGATTCTTCCCCTTTCTACAGTTCTCTGTTATGACTTTAACAACATGTGATCCTTTGTCCCATATGGCTTTCTTTTGTTACCCTTTTGTTCTATTGCCATGACTGAGTGTTTTTCCTAAATGACTATAAACTCTGTCAGCATCAATTCCAGTCAGAAGGGAAGTTATTGGCCTATAGTGTTTAGTATACTGTGCAGGTTCACTTTTAAGTAATAGTATTGTTTTTCCTGTTGTTAACCAGGTTAATGTCTGTTCGGGGTGAGCATATAAACAGTTCTTAGTCATGGCTAAATCTTCATGTAAAGATGTTAATACTTTTAGCCAGAAGTTAGGTACTGCATCTGGTCCAGGGTTTTCCAGTTAGAAGCTTTTCTTAACCTTGTTTCATTTTCTCTGGCCATTACTTCATCCTATTTCATATCCTGTACATTTGAACTTCTTATTATTTCTTTCTTTTACTTCTTCTCTCCATTCAACATCTTTGCTATGTTCCACAAGATCTTCATAGATATGTATCCAAAATGTATCTATTTCTTCTTTTTTTAGGTTGTGTTTCAGTTCCTTTTGCCTTGTTCCCCATTTCTCTATGAAACTTTTTTGGGTCATCAAAAATTGCTTATTTTCTACTTTTCCTTTATATTTATCTGCATTTCTTCTATTTTTCTTCTCTCTGTGCTGATTTTTTTAGTTTATTATTTGCAATAGTTTACTATAGATCCTGATCTGTTCTGGTACTACACATTGCTTTTATCACATCTATCTTTGTGAGTGTTGTTGTTGATCTGTTCCCTCTTCTATACTCTTCTACCAGTGACACTTCTTGTCTTAATTGCTTTATAGTTTTCCATTTGATACTTCCATAATGGCATTTGATTTCTCCCCTTCCTTTCCCATACTGCCAGTGATTTTGTGTTGACTATATTTGTTATTAATTAGCTGCACAGTAATATATCATATTTACTTATTTTATATTGCATGAATTTCTATGGGCAGTGCTAATTACTGAGTTCATTTGCTTTATCAAACGTCTAACTTTCTGGGTTTTATTGATTTTATGTAGTCTGTTTCTTTCATTGCTCTCAATATATCTGTCCATCTCTATTAAATCAAGCAAATCTTCTCTTAGATCACTTTCTTCTACACTGAAGGCACATTCTTTGTTCTCCATTTCCTGCAGGCATTCTATACAAAGTTCCAGAGCCTCTTCCTGTGCCACATTCTCGTCAGTTTCCTCCTGTATCATCCATTGCTCTTTCATGTGGGAACTCACTGGCCTATCACTCCACAAAACTGACTGCATCAGCATTGCCACAGTTTCCATTTCCCTCTCTTGCTGTGCAACTCCAACTGAAATTTTGTATTGCTTTCCCATGGAAGGCTCCAAAGCAGTTTCATATCGCAATTGATGAGATGTTTCCTGCTCCACTGGTATCACCTTAATTGGGGGATCCATTCCTTTGTCATGCTGTGGTGCTATCAGAGTTAGATTTTCTACACTAAATCCTTCACTTTGCAGATAATTCATAACATTACTTTCTATTTCGTTAACTTCTTCATTACTAATCCTCTTTCTTCTTTTCCTCTTTGTTTCCTTATTATTTTTTTTTGTATTGTGAAATTTTACACATCTGGATGGCTTTGCTTGTATTTCTCTTCAAATATCTTTTATTGCACCATATCAGATATCTCTTTCTTTTCCGTGTCCATATTTCTTTTTTATACCTTTCAAAAATCTCTAGATTTTGTTCTTTATATTTTTACAGTTCCTCTGTTGCTTCTTTTTCCAAATGGCCCAAGGTTTCTTGGTCTAGATAATGTTTTTCATAAATCTGTTGTATTAATGAACACAAATTTGCATTTGAAACTTTTGACAGTTTTTCTTTTGCGACTATTTTTCTTTTCTGTAATTTCTCTCTTAATCATTTTGTATATCTTCTGTCCGGAAATTCTGGGATTCTTGCATGACAGTAACAATACATAATTTCTTTCTTATCCTCGTTTAGTCTGATTTTTGTGGACTACAATTTCCTTTTACAAAGGGGTGGGGGGGGTATCCTCCCCTGATTATGGCCTAGCCCCATTGTAGGAATGTTTCCATGTCTTGAGGATTCTACACTGTCATTTTTTCCAGTCCTGGCAGCAGTGTACCAGTTGGGCACTTTTTTATCCTGGGTCTTGTGCACCCAGCTATATTTTTTTTTAATTTTTAACCTACTTCTGTCCATGAAATATATTATGTAAAATGCAGTCTATATATCAGTGTCATCTTGGAGAGATTTTCTGAAAAACAGGGTCCATCTTGTGAAGGTACTCACCAAGAATTGTGGATGAATTCTGTTCCAGCAATGCTATACTCCATTGCTTGCTAATTTATCATCTATTCATTCAGACCCTAATCTCTGTATTTGGACCCCACATCTCTGCATTCAGACCCCTGGCTCAGTATAGGTGGCTGCAGTAACAATGAGTAATGCACACAATTGTATATTACTTTTGAGGCTGTGGACAAAGCTAAAGAATCCCTTGCTGTGAGAGATCAAATTTACCTCAAATTTGGTTTAGTAGACTTTATTTGTCCTCTGATTTCCTTGTTTAGTTTGATAAGAGTGCCTTTATCCTGCTGGGTGTTGCACCTCCTAATTTTTGACATATTTTTTTCCTTATCTTATACAGCATATTGATGTTGTGAGTCCACCAGGATGACTTATTTTTTGAGATAGTTCTGTCCTTCCTTTTGGCTACAGAGGCCTCTATGTAGCTATTAAAATGATTGTATAGGGTTTATTTGAACAGTCCTGCATCAGCAGGAGTGTTCTCAGGGGTTTAATGGGATTGACGTTTTGCCAGGTTATCACTTGATAGTAGGAAGTTAGCCTTAGGGTAGTTACTGAGTATTCCAGGGTTTGCTGGAGTTCCAATTTTTATTTTTACTTCATTGGGGACCATTTTGTAGTCTGACCTTACCAGAGAAGGCATTACACTAGGGGATGTACAGTACTCTCCCGTAATAGTGAGGACCAGATCCAGTATGGTTGTATCCCTAATTGGTATATTTACAATCTGGTCCAGGGAGTCTGTGTTTACAAAATCCATGAATTTCTGTGCCTGTACATTTGGTGTTGTATATGATCCACAGTTAATTGTGGGGTAACTAAAGTCACCCATGATTACAGTATTAGGTTGGATGGTGAGTGTTATCAATAAGTTTAAATACATGTTATGAGTTTCCTACTGTAGGTCATAGAGGGGGCTCTATAGCTTGCAATGTAGTGGTATTGGATTTTGACTGTGGTGATTTGAACATGGAGAAGCTCAAATACATTGATCTGTTTGACCATGCTTGAGGTATATTTATTTTTGATGTAAGTCTAGACACCTCCACCTTTAGTCCCTGTCTGTGTAGTAGCTAAATGTGTGAAAGGCATTATAGCTGGTGTGGTCTTCCCTGTTCTAAACCATGTCTCAGTGACTGCATAGACATCAACATTCACGAGGGTGAGGAGAGCTTATATGGAGTGGAATTTTGTGTTTAGACTCCCTGCATTGAGCAGTAACATCTTTAGATTTTTTTGTTGGTTTTTGATGTGCTATACCAGAAATACTTTAATCTGGCATTGCCTAAAAAGGGCACTATGGGGATGGACAATGCTTTAGCTAATATTTGAAAGCCTAGAGGGGAGAGTTGCAGACCATCACTGGCAAAGCAATGTGGTCTGTTGACTACCTCCTTCCATGCTAACAAATATTGCATACCCTTAGAATTACAGCAGAAACTGTGCCAATTATTAAAGTCAGTCATCTTCTGTTAATATTTTTGGCATCATCCCTACAGAAAATGAAATGCTGCTCAGTGCTAGGCTCATACCAGCCTGGGACACATATTCCAAGAGTTCCATGATGTGTCTCTTCATATAGTCTAGGGAGGTTCTTCTCAGGTCATTTACACCCACATGGACTATGACTGAGTGATACTGGTACTTGTGGTCGAGTGATCTGAGTGCATGCATAATGCGGTGAATCTTGGCCCCAGACAAACAACTGACCATTACTTTTTCCATACTCAGCCTGGTGAGAGGGAAATCAACGTGTCTCACAATTGAGTCTCCAATGACCAGAATGGTGGGTTGTCTGGTGGCTTGCCTTATGGGTTTAGAACTAGAGGCTCCAAAAATGTGGCTGCATGTGTTGATGTGGAGTACATTCGGGACTGCTGAGGGTATTTGCTATGTGTACCTCATCTAAGAGGTCTTTGAGGTTTAGGCAGGTTACAGTTAAGTGCCTCAGCATATGTAGGTCTATATGTCTGCTGTGTGATAGGTGCAGAGTGTGTATTACTGACAACCTTATTGATATTAGCAGTGCTTTTATGTGAGCACTTTGCCTCCACTGACATTGTGTAAATACATTTCTCACACACCATATCAATTTGAGAATTAACTGGTTGACAATAGACATAAGGCAATTTCTGCATTGCCTCAGGATGCCCAGATTCACCAAGCTGATAATGGAGATAGTGGGAAAATTTATATCCATGGCAGCAGACCCTTTTTCATTGATTAGAAAGTTGGAGGGAAAATATAAAGTAATGCCAGGATTATCTGATTTGCAACTCTGGGGACAGTGCTTGTCACTTCAAACTAGTCCTGTGAGCAGCTAAGAAGTGGTGAAATTTCAAGGGTGTTTTTACAGGAAAAATATAATCTCAGGGTTCCTGAATGTATACAGGGCATTGCCAAAGACTTGAGGTGATATTAATAAGTAGAGCTGGATGATCTATGTATAAAGTATGTAGGGAGATATGAAGTTAGGGTAAGCAGGAACAACTCAATCAGTACTTACTGAAAAGAAAGAATTAGCTTGTCAAGAATGATGAAAAGAGGGTATTCACCTGAAGGGCTACTGCCTGGCTACTTCTAGTGCTGATATCACCACAGTTTCACTCTGCTGGGATACAATACTCCTTTAATTCTTCTGTCACAAGAAGCAAAACAGTAACACCAATCCCAAGATGAGAAGCAAGCAACAGACTTTTTGGTGATCATCAGTCTTGAACCAGATGATACAAGTGTCTGCAGGCTTGATGTAGTTTTTTCCTGATAGATGCCCTGAATAGCAACCAGACCAATCAAGATGGTCAAACACAGATACCCACTGCCCAATCAGAAGCAGTTAGGAATCAATACTCTCGGCTCCTTCTCTCACCAAGAGCAACATATAGGCATACATTCCAGCTGAAATCTATGAAGTAGTTATTAGGCTTTCCAGTGATCAGCAATCTCCAGGCAATATTGTCCCTATGCTCCTTTTCTTACCAGGAGAAAAGCAGAAGCACTGATACCAAAATGACTACTGACAGGCAGAATGTGGGCTCTGTAGTAATGGGTGGTCTTGAATTAGATGGTGCAGTTTTTATAGTTAAGATGGAAAAAAAATGGGTTAATATCATAAGAGCTGCAACATACACTAAGCAATTAAATGGGTAACTTAATCTTTAGCTATCCAAATGGAGAGCCACTAATTTTAAAAGAGCAAGATAGACTACAAGGGATGGGTACTTTGTATTCTTTATTTATGGAATACAGTGGGATGGCCAATAAATTTAAATATCTGAAGGGAAGTGATTTCACAAAATGATAATTTTCCGCTTACTCATAATAGCCAATCAAAGAGGAGAGGGAAAGAAATATGTAGTCAAATTAACATAAGGGACAGGAATTTAGAAAGATAGCTGAGTTTAAAAACATGACAGCTCCAGGGAGGGAGGATAGGGAAAAACTGAATGTCTGTATTTCTCACAAGAGACACAGTTGTGGTCTCTTTCCAAGTTTAAATATTAATAAAAGCAGAATATAAGTAAAACACATTGTAAAGAAAATAAGTCACAAAAACAAAATAGAAGAAGGCAGTGAAGCAATGCAAAATACAATAAGGCAAATACAAACTAAGCTTTCACTCACAGCAAGCTGTGGCAATATCTGACTAAGCTTTTTCAGTAAAGCTTTTTCAATAAATAAAAGAAGGTATTTCTTACCATAACATTCCATCTGTGTTGTTGATCTTTATCTATTCATCACTGATGGGTTGTCTGTTCCATCCTTGGAACCAAGCCGGTCTTATACCAAGCTTGCACCAGCTAAAAACTCTCAAGCTAAGATTTTACCCATAGTACCCTTCTCCCTGTTACCTCAGATTGAGTTTGCCCATTATTAGTAAAGCAGAGGCAGTTTCTGCACAAGTACCTTGTTTCAGGACTTAGACCCAAAGTATCCCCCAGGAGCCTTAGTAGGGGGAAGGAGGGTGGAACGTGATGAATGGATGAAGATCAACAACACAGATGGAGCATTATGGTATGGCATAACTTCTTTATCTGATGTTGTTAATCTTCATTACATTCATCACTGATGGGACAGAGTCCCCAGTTACCTTGTGTCATTTGGGCGGCCCTATGGAAGAATATTCCTGAGCACCATTGAGCCAAATGAAGCTCTTCCCCTGGAGACCAGATCCAGTTTGTAAGAGTGATAAAGTTATGAGGAGTAACTCATGTAGCTGCTGCACAGATATTGTTCAAAGAAGCTGTTCAGTGAAAAGCCACAGAGGTAGCTACAGATCGTGTGGAATGAGCTTTGATTTTCTGTGGAATAGGTTCTTTCTCATGACTGTAGATGAAGAGTATACAGTCTCTAAGCCATTTAGAAAGGGTTACCTTAGAAATTGACTTTCCCATTTTAGGACCAGAAAAGGAAATGAATAGCTGGTCATATCTGCACAATGGATTTGTCATATCTGGATAGAATCTCAACTGCCTGTGTATGTTAAAGAATGTAGACAGTATTCTCTTTTATTTGAAATATTCGGTAAAAAACTGGCAGATCAATAGTCTGGTTAATGGAGAAGTCCAAAATCACTTTAGGGAGAAAGGAAGGATTTCTCCTGAGTGATATTCCTTGTGGGAAATCAAATAGGGGGGGTTTAGGCATAGAGCGTGGAGTTCTGAAATTCACCTAGCTGATGTGATGGCCACCAGAAAAAGAGATTTCCATGACAGAAATTTGATGTCACAAGTTGCTGCAGATTCAAAGGGAGGTTGTGTCAAAAATTGTAGGACTGGTGTAAGGTTCCATGGTTCTATAGGTTGTCTGATCGGGGGTCTAATGTGAGAGACTCCTTTCAGAAAGTTTTTACACAGATGATGTGAGATCAAGGCAGAATTTCCAAAACCATTATGAAAGTTTGAAATGGCAGCTAGGTGAACCCGTATAGTGGAAGCTGCAGCACCGTCTGCAAAAAAATTGACAAGTAATCCAGTATTGTCATAACTGGGGCTGTGTACGGATCTAGTTTTCTCCCATTAGACCAAATCAAAAATCTCTTCCATTTATCCAGATAAAGTTTCCTGGTGGATGGTTTGTGAGAGGCCAGAATAATATCACATACTGGAGAGGAAAGAATGTTCTGCCTGGCGATCAGCGGAAGTGGAGAAAGCAAGCTGTCAGCTTGAGACTGGATAAGTTCAGTAAGTTCAACCCTTGAGGGTGAGAAATCAGATCTGGAGTTGGATCCAGCATCCATGGTTGACATAATAGGCGAGGGGAGACCAAAGAAAGGGGGACCATACTTGTCCAGGTCAGTAGGGGGCTATGAGGATCACTTTGCTTTTCAACCAAAGAGCTTTCTTCAAGAATTGGAGAATCAGCGGAAAGGGGGGGTAAGCATACAGAAGTTCCGTGGGCCAATCATGGATTAGAGCATCCCTCGAGGACTCCCCCATGGGGGGATTAGGGTAAAGTAGTTGCTGCATTTGTGGTTGGACGGGGAGGTGAATAGGTTGCAGCAAGGCTAGCCCCAGTGGCTGAAATTTTTCACCACTATAGACAAATTGAGGGACCACTTGTGAGGCAAGAGAATACATCTGCTGAGCTTGTACGCAATCATGTTGGCATCCCCGGGAATATGCATTGCTGTCAGAAAGCAGTTAGAAGCTATCGCCCATTGTCAAATCCTCATGGCCTCTCAACATAAGGGTTAGGACTTGGTCCCTTCTTGTTTGTTGATATACCAGATTACTGACATGTTGTCTGATTGAATGGCAATTGTCCTAGAAGGAAGGACAGACTGGAATGCTTGCAACACTAGAAGCACTGCCCATAGTTCTAGGACATTGATATGCAGATTGGCCACCATTGCAGACCATGTGTCTTGGACCTAGAATCGGAAGGACCTCTCATGCTGACACTTTGTTTTGACAGAGTATCACCCGGAGTTGGAGCCTTAGTCTTTGTAAACTGTGATCTGGAAGAGAGATCAAGCAGGAGTGGGTGTTGAATACTGCTCCTATGAACTCTATGGATTAGGTAGGCATCAGGTTGTATTTCTCCCAATTTATGGATATTCCCAGAAGGTTCACCATAGAGAAGGTATATTTCATGGCCATTACCAGTTGGTGGGGGTGGTGAGGAGCCTGTTGTGTAAATATGGCAACACCTGGAATCCTTGCAGTCTCAAGTGAGCTGTTATTAGTGCCATGCATTTGGTGAACACTCTGGGAGCTGTAGACAGTCCGAAGGGCAGATCACAGAATTGGTAGTGATTGGCTCCCAGCCAGAAGAAAAGTATCCTTCTGGAGTGCTTGTCCATTTTGATGTGGTAATACACATCCTAAAGGTCCATTGAGCAGATCCAATCGCCTTCCCCCAAAAAAGGGAGAATGGACTGAACCCCGACCATGCAGAATTTTGTTTTTGCAATGAACTTGTTTAACCCATTAACCCCGTGTACCATCTTACAGCACCTCTGTGCTTACACCCAAGTGCACTGTAAGAAGATAGGAATTGCAAGCTGTTACCCCTGAGTATCTTCCACTGACATGACAAACTGCAATGTAGATTTGTAATGTGAGCAGCGTGTAAAATATGCTTAAATCACAGTCTAACTTGTTATTTACCTTATATACCTACGATTCAGTGTGTTTTTACATGCTGCTCACATTGACGTTTTTGAAGAAAATTAGTTTGTAAAGTGGTTGATTATGCAAGTGGTGGCAGCCAATCAGATTATTGCAATTCAAGCCACCACTTGCATAACACCTCCACCCCAAATCTAACTTTCTTTTGTTCTCCCCTAATAAATAGAGGGTCCAGCAGCAGGTATTTCCTTTCTTTTTTCTGATATTTGCAGAGTCTACCTGCTGCTGAATCCCTCTATTTATTGATCACTTCATTAGCATTGAGTCATTATCACTTTTCAAGCAAAACTCTTAGCAGCTGTCACTGTTATTCACATAAGTAGAAGTCGTTATCACATTGATGAATGCACAAGTCAGATTTAGTTTTTCTCCACTTGGAGTCATTGCAATACACCCCCCCACCACCACTTTCTTTCTGCCATTTGTACACATATAAATGGAAAAGGCAGAGTGTTGGCATTGCATGCAATCGGGAGTCATTGCTGCTACAAGCAGTCTGAGTGGGTAGCCAGCACTGGCATGAGACACTTCAGATGCCCACAAGCTGAAGCCCCATGCCTGTCCTCACCATATTAGTGAAGTGGTCGTCCTTACCCAGCTTTTTCCATTTACATGTGCCCTCTCTGTGCCCCCTTATCAGTTACTGGCCAAGCCCTTATGTACCAAGGTTCCTCTTCAGAGATTTGTGCCAACTGCTCCTGTGTTGGTGGATGCATCATGGGGGGGGGCATAACAAGCCACCATGGGTCTTATGATCCACCTAGATTGCAGTTGGGAACATGGAGACTCTTCAGCTCAGTCCCATGATGCTGCTGTCCTAGGCAAGCATGGCCTCAGGGGTGCCACTGTGATGCAATGTTTCCCTCCAGGAAAGGACACATGCAAAAAGACAAAGCCTGGTCCAGTCTTGGTCTTTTTCCATGTTGTCTTGGTGTAGCTCTTCACTCAGTCTCCCTCCCTTCAGATGTAGTAAAGTGTGTATCTTATGGAATAATATGGTCTATGCATCTGATGTTGTAACATGTTCTATGCCATTAGTTTTGTATTGTCTTGTTTTGCTTTATTTGGAGCTTTTCTCCCAGGGTCTCCGCTGAAAATGGACATGTATCCAGTCGGACTATCCTGATCAACAAATGTAAAATAAATTGTAAATGTATGTAGGTCAGGGCAGGACCCTTTACATTAGCTCCCCCCTTTGAGTCCTTATGGCCATTGCTGAAAGGACACATGTCAATGGAAAAGGCAGAGGTAAGACAGACTGCTGGCATTGCCTGAATAGAGAGTCATTGCTGCTACCAGCAGTCTTAGTGGGTAGCCAGCACTGGTATGGGGCACATCAGACGCCCATGAGCTGAAGGCCCATGCTTGTCCTCAGCATATTAATGGAGTGGCGGTCTTTACCCAGACTTTTCCATTTACATGTGCCCTTTCTGTGCCCCCTTGTCAGTAATTGCATGTAATTTGGTCTTTTCAAGGGTGGTAGGTATGTACCTCTGCAGCATCATCACCACTTATGTACCTTATGAAAAAAATGCCCCTGTGGATAGGATTGAAGATTTGGATGGACTAATCACGTAATGCATATGATATACATATATATGTAGTCTTCCAATACATCTCTCAAACATCAGTAGTAATCTGTTTGCATTTTCTTTCCTGTGCAAGTTTATCCACCTTCTGACACTGACATGGCTTCAAGAGCAGGAGATTGACAAGTGAGAGTGTGGGTATGTGGCAATTTCTACATTCACTGGGCTGCCAGCCATGCCTCCGTAAATGAAAACCACTAAAACTTGAGCTTCCCCACATCTAGTGTTAAGGTATACTGGATTGCAAGAAGAGGTATGCATTGGAGCGGAATGCTGCAGTTGTTGGAAGAGAAGTGTTCCATCTACCCTGAGCCTGACATTCTTGTGCTGCACATTGGAGGGAATGATGTCATCACTCACCCACTCGGAAGGCTACGGTTTCAAATCAGAACAATTTCTGAACACCTGCAGTCATGGTGGCCACATTGTCATTTTGTGTGGTCTGACATAATTCCTCGCCAGATATGGAAAACAGCAAATAGTCAAAAGGCAGCGCACAAGGCCAGATATTTACAGAATATGTTCATGCATGGCTTGATGCACAGGGTCAGTGGATCTACAATCTGCCACGACAGCATCACCGCAGAAGATGTTCACTTGTTCAGAAGAGATGGCGTTCACCTAACTGAGGAGAGCATTGTGTTGTTCTTGATTGACCTCCACAATGGTGTGAGGAGAGTTATGCAGGATTGGTAACATGCAGCTTGTGAAAATAATGGAAAACACCCATGACCAAGTAGGACCAGTATGGTAAGTAACACTCTATTGTTATATTTATGAACACCGTTGTCACTACTTGCAACACAGGACAAGATGTGCTAGGGAGCTTGTACACATGCTGAGTAACACTTCATTTTCTGATTGTAAAAGAACTACCTGTATGCTGTGCATGGGTACACATTTTGTGTTTGCTTATGAATTCTGTTGTGCAAAATATGATAGTTTTCTGAGTTTGGAAAATAACTATGATAAGGAGCTGGTGAAGATGCAGAAAAAGAACAACTGTTTCAGGATAGTGCTACCACATACAAACAAATATGTCAGTAACCATCCTGCTATACTTCTTTTTTTTAATTCTGCTTTTATCAGGCATGCGCAGAGTTTAGATGACAGGAAGGGCTTAGTAATACAGAACTTGATCCGTTAGGTCCATTGCTGAATGGACACATGTAAAGAGAAAAGGCATGGGTAAGGCAGACTGCTGACACTGAAGGAGGTCATTAGACTGTACTGGTATCAGATGTCTGAGTGGGTAGCCAGCACAGGTATCAGACAGATCATATGGCCTTTCATGCCACTGAAGTCCCATGCCTGTCCTGGATTCATTAGTGGAGTGGCGGTCCCTACCTTGCTTTTTCTCTTTACATGTACCCATTCAGCAGTATATTGGCTACACCAAGAATGTGTATATTTACAATGATATGTGTCTACATGGTAAAAATTCTGGGTCTGAATGCCATACACATATACAGATAGTTTGTTTAGGACTCAGGTTATGGAAATTATGATTTTTTTTCATATTTTGGTAAATAACTTTGCAATGGAGCATCTGAATGTGCTAAGTAATACCTCATTTTGAAGACAGTATTGATAGTTCCAACATGGTTATAGAACCATGTCTGTGTGTTGTGCACATGTACAGATATCAAAGTTTGTTTTGGACTTAAGTTATGGAAATTATGATTTATTTCATATTTCGGTAAATAACTTTGCAAGGGAGCATCTGAATGTGCTAAGTAATACCTAATTTTGAAGACAGTACTGATAGTTCCAACATGGTAAAAAACTGTGCCTGTATGTTGTACACATGTATAGATATCAATGTTTGTTTCAAACTTAGGTTATGGAAATTATGATTTTTTTTCATATTTTAGTAAATAACTTTGCAACGGAACATGTCAGTGTGTCAATTAATGCCTCATTTTGAAGACAGTGTTACACCTTACAACATGGTAAAATAACCGTTTCTGTGCACTGTACACATGTAGAGATATCCCAGTTTGTTTAGTCTTGTAGGATTATGAAAATTATACATTTTCAATACTTCTCATTATTATGCCCATATCTTTGCAAGGGAGCATGGTGATGACAAAAATGATGCATCATTTTGAAGTTGACATTGAGACACACAACTTGTATGCTGATATACAGCCTCTGTCTGTTACAGGTGATGCGATATTATGCTTTGTTTATTTATCAATTATGAGAAATATTATATTAATCATATTTCTGTGAATATCCCCATAAAGGAGCATCACACAGTAATGGTTAAGGTATCATTTTAAAGCTGACATTCATACAACCAAATTAAATACAAATTGTATGGGTCTACATGGTACATTGACCAAGATATTGTGCTTTGCCTTTCCAAAAAGGTAAAATACATGCACAATATCAGCATTCCTTGCCCAATATTTAATAATGCCTTTAATACACACTATCAGCATTTGCACTGTTGGAAAGGTCAGTGTCTGCTGAACAACTCTGACATTTACATTTTTAGTCTAGCTCTTATAGTTAAAGAGTAATGAACATTTGTTTTCTGTATGGTATTACAAATAGATTTTCTGAAAATGAGCTCAGGCTGCACTGTTGTTCCTATGGTGGAATTAAACAGGAGCTTTGTCTAAGTTGCTTTGGAGTGAATGAGTTAAATTGCTGAAATCCAAAATTGGTATCTAGTCCCCTGTCTTTTTTGGCATCAAAAAGAATCTTGAGTAAAATCTGGATCCGCACTGGTCTGGAGGGACTGCTTGTATGACTCTTTTTTGACACAGCCTTTTTATCTCTAGGGCTGCTTGTTCCCTTTGACTGGGTGGAACATCAGGAATTTGGTTTGGTGGCTTTGGGTTGGAATCTTATGTGATGTGGTAACCTCTGATTATTATCTTCTGCACCCAAGAATCAGTGGTTACTGATTGCCAGGCAGCATGGTGCAGAGATAAACGTCCTCCAACTGCTTTCAGAGGAAAGCAATCAAGCTGGTCTTCAGGAACACTGATAGGACTGTCCAGAGAATGAGTCTCTGCATCCCTGGTTACTCGGGCCCTCTCTGCCTCGGTAGGGGCATCTTCCAGAAGAGTTACCCCCTCTGCCTCTGGGAATGAACTCACCACTTGTGTCATGAAAAGGACCCTGAGACTTTTTGTGCCACAACTTTCCACTCCTCTGATTCCTGAAGAAGGAACACTGGGGAGTGGAAAAGTGTACACCTACAGCAGACGGGGTCTTACTGTTCTTCTCACACCTGACTAGAGTGTCCTTCACTTTTGGGATGAACAGGGCAGATGCTTCAACTGGAGTGTTTAGGAAGGCAGACTTAAAGGGGTCCACAAAATCACACAGGCGCATCCAGGCATGACATCTCATAACTACACCTGAACACGCAGCTCTTTCCACCCGTTTGGTTGCATGGGATGTTAACATCATGGACGCATTTGATATAGATTCCAGGATCACGAGATGCAAGGTGACTTTGTCACTCACCTCATCAGACACATGTCCTGATAGATTTCCAGAGAGTTCGGAAATCAAATCTCTTTGGAGCCCCGTGAAATGTGCCAGATAGTTCAAGGACCATATGGTAAAGGTCAATGAAGCAAAAACTCACTTCCCTAACCTGTCTACTGCCTGAGACTCCCTGTTGGGCAGTTGAGCAGTCTGGTTCTCTTCTGCAAGCTTTTTCTTTGTGGCCGCCGCCACCATCATAGCATCTACTGGTAAACCTTTAGTCCAATGTGGGCTCCTCGGCGCAGTAGAATTTTATCTGGTCTCTGTGGGATTGGCTCAATGGAGTCTGAATTCTTCCAGGCCTGCTGCACCATGAGCTGGACTAGCTCATCTGCAGGAGGTGTCACCCAAGAGGTAGATGAACGAGCATGAAAGGCCTGCAGGAAAACGGATTCCTTGGAGGAAAGAATTTTGGACTTCCAGTCACCTTTCTGTTTCAAAATTACAAGGATGTTCCCAAAGGAGACATCTTCAGGAGGGGACCATGGGGACCCTTCCCCTTCATTGTAATCCATATCCTCTGTAAAAGACTCCTCAGGGGAGTCTACATGCTTCCTCTTGCACAACTTCTTCCATGGCACCTCCTCAGTGGGAACTTCTGAGAAGGACTCGGAAGAAGGGGCACCCTCCAGTAGGGTTTCCTGTAGGTCTTGTGCTCACTGTCCCAAAATGGTAGCTTGTGACAGCTGCAGCTCAGGTGGATGAGATGTTTGGGATTCCAACGCTGGTGGTTTGCTTCCAGAAGCAAGCGCCCTCTCCATCACTCAGAAGGCAGGCCCACCAGAAGAGGGATGGCAGCCAGGAACCAAGCAAGACAACCTTGGAGCCAAGGTCCCACCCTGTTCCATGGAGCCCCCCCTCGTAAGAGGAGACTCAAGCGGGATCAGTGCCGGCAGGGATCCTGGCACCAAGGATGGAACCGTATATACACTCATGACCGTACTTTGCACCAAATAGCCTGCTGCCCAGTCCTGGGCCTGAGGAAGACCTGGCTCTGAATGAGCTGAAGGCCAAAGGATCGGTCCCAGTGCCACTGTGAGGTCAACTAGTGACACCGAGGATGTGGGTACCAAAAGGAGTGTCAGAATTGAAGGCTTTGAAACCTGCAAAGAAGTCAAAGGAGGAGAGTAGGATGGATTCCATGGAGAAACAGTCCCAAGTCTTGCAGGTGGTTGAGTCTTAGTAGCCGTAGGAATCCCCCTGGCTGTAAGCAACTCGTCCACAAGGTGCACCACATCAAATTCAGAAAGGTTCCATGTGGATCTAGTGGATATCCTAAATGGGGAATCTGGCCATTCAAGGAAGAGGTTATATATCTGCCCAGAAAGGGAGCCACTGACGGGGAGTATCTGGTCTGTGTTGAGGTGTCCAATGGCACCACTGTCTCAAGTTTGGAGATAGGGAGTGGAGCCACCATAGTAGTCATGGGTACCAAAGGTACACTCAGTGCCATGACAATAGTTACTGAAAAGGGGGTGGCAGTGATCACTGGTGGCTCAGTAATGAATGTAGTCATAGTCAATGGTACCAGAGGCAAGGTCGGTGCCAAGACAGCACTCGGCACCAAACAGGATGTGACAATTGGCAGTGTGGATGTGGATGGTGCTGTACACATAACTGGCACCAAAACAGGTGCTGAAAAAATAGGAACAGTAGGCAGACCCAAGGTCAGTGTCAAAGAGACTGGCTTTGGCTCCGACAACAATATTGGCATCTTAGGCTTAGGTGGCTTATCCAAAACATGAGAAGGTGAAGAAGACACAGAGTGGGGTCTTTTTCTCTTTTTTAGGAGGTGGTGAACCCTCTGATGCAGAAAGAGCCTCTGAAAAGAGTGACTTAAGGAGGCTCTCAGAATTAATTTATTTTTCCATTCATTTATAGTACAGGTACTAAATCCTTTGCAGATAGACCACAGTGGTTGTACTGAGAGATGAAGCACTCCCAAACAGTACACACAATCATCATGCAAGTCAAAATTTGGAATTTTCCTAGAACATTTCAGCAATGTTTGAAGCCTGATGCCCCCTTCTTCTCAGACATACTAAACAGTCAGGATAAACAGCAAAGAGAAAGATTTTATATATATGTATATATATATATATATATATATATATATATATATATATATATATATATATATATATATTTTTTTTTTTTAATTTTGACAATAAGGAAAGAAAGGAAGGAATACCAGCAATGGTATATAAGGATTACCACAAGGGTAGGGAGAAAGGCCGTACCAACAATGGTACTAAAGTTACTGAAAGGTAAATAGGGAAGAGAGCTGAATGTAAAAGGGAAAGGCTACCAACAGCAAAAACTAGACAAAGGAATGGAGAAATATAAGAAATTACTACCAAAACTCTAGTAAAATATCAAAAAAGTTCAACTTAGCTGAGAGCAGGCTTGGACGCAGCTTTACGGCTACATGGCAAATGAGATCTAAGGTAAGAGGGAGAAGGGTACTATGGGTAAAAGCTTAGCTTGAGAGTTTTTGGCTGATGCCAGTTTGGTATAAGACCAGCTCAGTTCCGAGGATGGAACCAACAACCCATCAGTTATGAATGGAATGAAGATTAACAACATCAGATCATTGATTCAAATTCAAATAAAACATTTTAAAATGATGTTCTTTCATGCCAGAATGATTGTATGAATGTAAAATGACTTAAATATGTGCTTCTTTTTGGTATTTAATTGCAGTCTTTGGCAACTATGCTATTTTTGCTGTTCTGGGATCCATGTTTCAGCTGCATTCAACAAATCTTTACCAGTCAAGACATGATATGAATGAATGTCATCTACATGTACATATTAAATGCAACTGTATGTCATCACCTCATACATTGTTTTCCATGTCTGCTGCATCCCCTGACTTACCTTTGCTATACCCTGAATCTGTAGAGGGAAAATGATGTCACTGTACTCTGACATATTACAGCTTGCAGCTAACATCCATGCAGTTACATGGGATTATGCTAGGAATATACTCCCAATCAGAAGTAACGAACAATAATAAACCGTTCCTCAGTTTGGAAAATTTTGCAACATTATATTCAGTACCAGACCAGTAGAATATATTATTTTGCCCATATTACTCTTAGCATTGCACTGAAACGTTGTCACAGGAAGCAACAAACTGCATAAATGTTGTGATGCTGCTGCTGTTACTTTAGATATATTATGTGTATGGATTTCACATTACAGACATGTAGTATTCTCTTTTACATGGAGCACTGGAAGGACAGCATAGAACGCAGAGTGTATTATTTATTTATACAGGGGATTTCCTTGCAACTATCTTATATATGTTCAGGTTCACTACACAACACACTAGATGGCAATAACATATATAAGCCTAAAAACAGCCAATCATGTGATAGGGTATCATTTGTTACTATGAGCTCCACTATTCTTACCCCTGCAGTGTTTTTTTTTTTTTTGGACCAATCAGATGTAATTTGCATTGACCCATTCCCCTAGGGACTCATGTCTATGCTGGGACTACCAGTCATCTCCCCCCTGTGTTAGTCTGGAATTGCTGGAGTTGGTTGTGGATCCTATGGGCATCTTTCGGGCTTTTCTCATATGTTCCTCTATCTGGGAAGGTGGTTGTTTAAATCCTATCCACTTTCTTTTCCACACTGTCCAAACTCATTGATTTTGTCCATTGGCGACTCTCCCCTTTGGACCATTCCTCTACTTAGGGAGGGCATCAACAAGCTCTATCCCACCCAGGATAGGTCAGCGCTTTATTCCTGTACAACACTTGAGCAGCTTCTTACTACTTCAGTATTAATGTAATTGCCATGGAATGTTAACAAGATGCACAACACCATGTTATTAAGCACAGCAAGTTATATTAATATGAAAGAATTCAAGTATACAAAAAATGTTACCTTAATTCTTACTACAGTAAGTCATACAATTACTGCAAAGGCAAACTGTATACATTAACATGACTTTTTAAAGAGACAATGGCATGCATGCACAAAATACTTCAATAGCTTTTTGAACTGTTCTTTTGTGATAGTGGCAATTCACTCAAATAAGGCAGTGAAAACACTGGTGAATCTCTTTATCTAAAGCACAATACCTAAGAAGCAAACCTCTCAAGTGACCAGATTTTTGTCTCATATCGTTGGTATCTTCTTCATAAAAGTTGCAGTTTTCTGGCAAATCATTGAGGATTGAAGTCATTAATTGATACTAAATGATAAAAGACATATGTGTTTCAGACTTTGTCATTCAGAAAATACAAAATAATTCAAGACCTTTTATTCTAACAACTTTTTAAGTTTACAGGAACAATATTTAAAATCTGTCCCTATTTTTGGGCCTTTGTCCCCCCATTATTTCTTGCTTTGTCCAGATTTCTTGTGCTGAAAGATTGAGAGGTATGCTAAGAAGTCAGCATGACAGTTTACGTAGCACTTTACCTTAAAGTACCAATGTACATGTGGTTTGCCACATAAGTAACATTAACATTTGCATTTTACTTAATAAGAAAACTGTTACTGTCAAAGTGCTGTGAAAGATTATGTGTTCACAACATTGACAGATATAGATCTGGATTTGGACATGGCTTTGTATTCAGACATTTTTAACTGTTTAATTTTTTTCCAGGACACACCCTAGCATTTACTTCTGTAGCCCACAAAATTTTGCATCTGTTTTATAGATCAGCTACTTTATTTTCCTGAAAGTACCTCTCTATCTGTGGCAGAGACTGATGAGCTGCAAGTTTTCACCATTTTGAAATAAGGCATGAATTTTTTTTTTTTTTATGATTCCCAAGACAGGTGTATTTTCCATTTAGAGTTTGGGTGCAGTAGAGAAGTGAAGCTACATTCTCAAGCCCTAGTAAAATTAGACCATCTGGTCATTTTTAATGTGCTGCAGGCTGGACACAACATAACATACAGTTTCCTTCTCCTTGATTTTCATGGTTTGATTTATGGTTATGACTGGGAGGAGGCACACAAACATTACAGTGGAATATTGCTGCAAAGTTAAACAGCACCACATTGCCTGAATGCCCTGTACTGATGACATAGTGTCCACTTGCAGGAGTTGCATGGCTGGAGCTCATAAATTTTACTAGTGCCATTGTGTTGCATTATTTGACAAATATATGTACCCAAACTGTATTTGTAGTGCAGTTTGCTTCTTTCCCCATGATTAGGCTACAGATACCTTTGGTACTATGGATGTGTATCAAGACTGTACAGTTGGATCCCTACCATATGATAGAAACCTCATTTGACTGAAAATCATTCGACTAAGACCATAAGACTGAATTTTCAAAAGACTGAAAAGTCACTTGACTGAAACCAATAAGACTGAAACCCATAATACTGAATTTCAACATACTAAATTGTAACCTGGACCATATAAAAACAGACTATGTGCCCCCATACAGCCCCTATCTATATATACTAACTCCAGGATTGCACTATAGTGTGGAAAAGGGCATATACCTTTCACTTACCTTACAGTATTCTACATGCTGCCACTACTATGCCCTTTCCCCCACTGTGATCCTGGAGTTAGTATATATAGTTAGGGGTGTGTGGGGGGCATAGCCCCCCACCTAGTCTGGTTTTATATGGTCCAGTTTAAAATTTAGTATGTTGAAATTAAGTATTATGGGCTTCAGTCTTATGGGTTTCAGTCAAGTGAATTTTCAGTCTTTTGAAATTTCAGTCTTATGGTCTCAGTCAAATGTGGTTTCTATTATATGATAGGGATCCTTTTATATATATATATATATATATATATATATATATATATATATATATATATATATATATATATATATATATCTCAAACCAGTATCATTACCCATGTTCAGCATTATCTGTTGTGATGTGATTTTAGTTTGTATATGTAGCTTCTGTGGTCTGAGAAAGGAGTATGTACTGCTTTGTTGATTATTCTGACCATGTGCATTTGCAGGTTTTGGTAGGCAGTCTGCAGAACTGCATATGCTGTGACCTTTCCTTCTAGTACATTCCACTTTGACATAATGAGCTCTGTTAATATAGTGCTTTTTTGTTTTGTTTTGTTTTCTGTAATGATGTTATCAGAGTGTATTCCTCCAAACTCTGCAATCTAATCTATACTCATTTGCAAGGGAAAATGTTAAGAGCAAACAAAAGAAAAGTTTCTTAGCTGTTGTTGAATGACAACCATAATCATTCCTCTTGCCTTCTCCTCCCTTTGTCCTTGAGGACTGTGTCTATAATGGAAACATGCAGTGATAAAAAATATTGAAATGTTTAAAAAAATGTATATATATATTCCATTTTGCATAACATAGGTCATGACAAAATATAACATCTAATAACTGACTACCCAGACCCCAAAAATTTTGAAATCCTTGCCACTCACCTTCAAATCAACTCCAACAGAAATATCATTTTCATAGCAATTTACATACCCCCAACAACAACCTATCCTCCACTAAAGACCTCCTTTGCTGGGGTGCCACAATATGCAGTCAGGAAACTGTAATTACAGGGGATTTTAACCTAGATTGGTCCTCCTGCAGCTCCAACTATCCAACCAATTTTATCAACCTCTACAGCTTCCACCAAGTGACACAACCTCCTACCAGGGTCGACAAGCACAGTAAAAAGCAATCTATACTGGACTGGACCCTAAGAAATAAACCTTCCCTCTGTTACCAGGTTGGCTGTCTCCCTGATATCCTAAGTGATTACAGACCCACCTGCCTAATTATATAGCGTAGCTATCGACCTAAAAACATAGTTTATAAATATATATATATATGTAACAAAAGATATTTCTCACCGCAAGTATTTAAGACCTTTCTATACAAATGTGACTGGTCCCTTCTCAAGCCTCTCCACTTTGACCAGGCTGTAGAATATTTTAATGGCAAATTCAACAATGTTCTAAATGATCTAGCCCCACAAAGAAAATGCCACACTAAATCCAAACATATCCCATGGCTCACAAAAGAGGCCAGTAAGCTCCTTAAACTAAAGGACAAAACCTGGTACCACTACCTTAACACTAAAAATGAAACAACTCTGATTAGCTATCGTCAATTATGTAACCTAGCCAAAAAACAAATTAAACATGACAAAAAAGAATACTACACAACTATACAAAATAAGCAGCAGAACAATCCCCATAAATTCTGGCAGGTCAGATCACAACTCAAGACCCAACCACTACCAACCCCATTGATAGTACTGCCTCGCAGTTCAACTCTTACTTCATTAATTCTATACTATCCCTGGTACATAATAAGGGTAACAGCCCTCCATCTTTACCTAGACAAACTATAGACAGCCTCAACTCCTTCTCAATTAAACCTATGTAAACTAGAACCATTAAGAAGCTACTGTCTAGACTTAAGCCCTCTTCAAACACCACAGGCCAACTTCTTAATAAATTCCTCAAAATAACATCAGATGTCATCTCTTTTCTAATCTCCATCCTAATCAGCTGATCCATTACTGAACAATACATACCTAAAGTATGGAAAATCTCTTACATCATCCTTCTACATAAAGGTGGCATATCAGCTGAACTTAATAACTATAGGCCAATAGCCATTCTCTCCCCCTGTGTAAAGGATATGGAAAAATGCATACATACACAACTACTCCATTATCTATTAAACAGCAGCCTTCTATCTCCATCCCTGCACAGTTTTAGGCCTAAGCACAGTACTACTACTGCTCTTGTCAGTTTTACCAATTCTGCCAACCAACTTAGAATGACCAGCCTCCATGTATTCTCCATCTTTTTCGACATGTCAAAAGCTTTTGACACAGTTTCCCATCAGAAACCTCTGAACAAGTTAGCCTCTTCAAACTTGTCCCAGTCCACACTCTCTTGGTTTCTAAGTTATTTATCTGATGTCAACAGGCTGTGAAATGACATAATGAACTATATTATCTTTTACCTATCACTGTTGGTGTACCTCACGGATCCATACCTGGCCTACTATTTTTCACTCTTTTCACCAATAAACTCTTCTCTGCCATGCAAAATGTTACCATCATACTATATGCAGATGACTACACCCTTATTTTCTCAGCTTCATCCATACCTGCACTTTTATAAACAACTCAGAGTGCCTTCAATGACATTAAAAACTATATTTCTGACTCACAACTTGTTCTCAGTCCCAATAAAACCAAGATCATGCTCTTTACCAGTAACAAACTGCAAGACCACCCTACTCCCTTCACCACCTCTTCCTCCATTAATACTGTAATAGAACCAGTGGAACAGACCAATCTTATAAGGGTGACTATAGACAACGACCTTAGATTTGACAAGCACCTTGCAATAACTATCAAAAAGGTGCACATCAAGCTAGGCTTCCTCTATAGAATCAAGCCCTACTTAACTGACTCCACCAGAAAGGGAATATCCAGAATTCATCTTCTTTCCACTCTGCTGTATGCTTTCCCACTTTTCACAAACTTTAGGAAAACTGATTTAGACAAATTTGAGTCATGTTGTAATAAAATGGCAAAAATCAACCCTAACCTCCCATATAGATCCCACCTTTACACTGCTCTGTACCTACTAAAATGGCACTTCATAAGCTACTAACCTTTAGACAATTAAATTTTACTATACCATCTTCCACCATCCAAACAACTGCCCTGCTCTCAAACATGTAGTTCAGTCCTATTCCTGCTCCTGATCACTAAGGTCCTCCAACAACAAAAAACACTAAATCAAGCTATGGAGATTCTCTCTTCTCAAACCAAGTATCTAAAATATGGAATTCCTTACAACAAACAAAACTAAATACTTCCAACACTTCCAAATTTAAACTACTAAAGGAATACCTAACAAGCAACCTGCTTTGCTCCAATACCAAACCAGGGTGAAATATGTCTCTGTCTCTAACTTTGATTCTATCTAACTGTCTTCAGTTTCACCCCTATACTTTTCTTTATTTCCTTGTCACTTATATCATTTATCCTCTTTCCTTACCACTATAGTTCTTGCTACTGTTTCATTTTCAGGCTTTATTAATGTCATCTCCTATACTTGAATTGCACTCTATGCATTGGGCCGGATTCTCGAAGGTTTGCACAAAGTCTAAGAGTAGAGTTAGACTCCATGCAGCCAACATGTCCACCGAGTGATCCAGGAACAGCCGGTAGGGGCATGCAACAGAGCTCCTAAAATGACTCTTACACGGACAGGGCTAGGATATGCAAGTTACCTCAATTGCAGGCAAAAGCTATGCAAATGAGGTAAATTTGTGATCAAGGAAACCCGAACCTGTCCGAGTAAGAGTAGTGTTATTTGCAGAAATGTACTCCGTTGACAACTGAGTACGGTTCTGCAAATAGCAAAACGGAGCCGTGACAGCTCCAAAAAAAGGATGCATCCAGTTGAGGAAGCATGCCAATGGCCAAAAATATGGCCACTAGCAATGTTCACCGATGAAAAATAAAAATAAAAGAATCTTTTTTTTTATCCCGATCGCCGATGTTTAAGTATAGTGCAGTGCCACGCAAACGCGCTGTACTCTGAAAACCAGAAAACCAATAATTAAAATCCACAGATGTTGATGTTATTGTAATTCTTAATTTACAATGCAAGGGAATGGCAGGCCGAAGACAACATGGCTATCGAGTAGAGGTTGCTAAGGGTGGAAGCTCAGTCTAAGAGATGTAACCAAGCATTAGTAGGCAATCCTATGCAAATGAGGTTAAGGATAGTGAAGCCCAAGTTTACATAGCAAATGAGCACAGTCAGTGGAGTGTAGGAGTAGGATAAGGGGAGTATCACAGTAGAAGATAGGTGAAATCATGAGGGGGGTATTTATGAAAGAAGTGAAACTCATTGGAGTAGAGTGACATGTGTTTGCTGTCAGTTACTCATCACTGGAAGAGGTGTGTCAACAGGTACCCTAGCTAAAGGCAGGAAATTGAAGGTGTATGCCGTGGATAACACTAAAGTTTCTTGTAGAAGTGCTTGCAACGTGTTTGCGTGCATGTGCACGCCCATACATCCGAGTAAGACTGTGTGCACGTGTGTGCGCCTGTGTGCATGTGTTTAAGCTGGAGTAAGCATGTCTAAGGTTGTTTAAAGTTGTGTAAGCGCATTTGCACCTGTGTGTGCGCATTTTAGCAAGAATAAGCAAGTTTTAGTCCGTGTAAGCATGTGTGCGCACGTGTGAGCTGGTGTGCGCATGTTTGCCCTTGTGTGCACGGCGCTGCCCCCTGAGGAAACAGAAAGGGATAAGGAAGCACAACAAATAGTAGGAAGTTAACCAGGGAGTACTAGCAGAGCTAACAAGTGAAAACAATCAGAATCAGGCAATTACACAGGCAGTACACTAGCCCAGCCCAGCCCAGCACTTAAAACTCTGCAAACAACATTCCACTATGTTTCTCTCAGAGACACTGCAACACTGCAGGAAGCTAATAGAAGTGAAAACTAAAAAAGCTTTACTGAGACAAAGAAATGTTAGGGGCTGTCATTGCTGTTATAAGGCGACATATGCAACATGCTGCTGGAGGTGACAATGCAAATGCTGCTGGACAACCCAGAGTGAGGAGACGGAGAACAGTGTATAGGCCCAGGGTAAACTATCAGGGGCTACATGACCTGGAGATAGTGGAGTGCTATAGAGTGGACAGAGACCTCATGCAGCAAATTGCTGAGCTGTGCAGGCCATGCCTCACACACAGAACCAACAGAGAGGAGCCCATCCCAGTGGAAACCAAGGTATGTGTTGGCCTAAGAATATTAGCAACAGGTACCTTCCAAAGACCAACTGGTGATATGATGGGGATATCACAGGCATTAGCATCCAGAGTACTGCACCAGTTCCTGGATGCAATGTCAGCACGTCGATGATCATGTATATTTCCCCAGTTCCCGTGAGGTATTGGCCAGCAATATGCGTCTCTTCTAGCAAATAGCAGAATACCCTGAGGTAGTGGGTTCAATAGACTGCACGCACATACACATCAAAGCACCAGCCAGTGAGTGGGGTAGAGTCTACTTTAACCACAAGGGCTTCCCCTCCATCAACTGCCAGGTTGTGTGTGATGCCCAGGGCATAATACTGAATGTGTGTGCTGGCTGCCCTGGAAGCTACCATGATTCCCGTATCTGGCATCTGACACAGCTGTACCAGACATTTGCCAATGGGGACATCCCTCATGGTCACCTAGTGGGGGATGCTGGCTATGCACTGGAGCCATGGCTGATGACACCAATCAGAAACGCACACACACCTGAACAGGAATGCCATAATGAGGCACACGCACAAACACGAAATGTAATTGAGCATGTTTTTGGGCTGCTCAAGTCATGGTTCCAATGCCTGGACACATCTGGTGGAGCCTTGCATACTCACCAACTACATGTACCCAAATTGTCATGGTATGTGCTATGCTACATAATATGATCCTGCGAAAACAGCTGCAGCAGGAGCAGCATAGGGCCTGGACAAACAGCCCCCCACCATTGCCAAGGCCATCACAGGCAGAGCGTGACTCGGAGGAGGAACAACCTGAGCCTGCCCCAGTAGGCAGAAGGAGGCATGCCCAGTATGCTTTGGCCTTGGCAAAGAGGCAACGCATTGCACATACACTAGCTCAGTAGGAAACCTGGAAATTATACCTCTCTCTGACATGCACATATAGCAAAAGGGATGCTTAACTTGACACTACCTGTTTTCAAACATGTATAGGGAGTGTAGTATGTGCATCCGACATAGGCAGCCCTGCAGCACCACCTGAGGCATGACATGATTGCCATGTGTTAAGCAATATAAAGCAGTGCTAAACAGCTTTTACCACCATTCACTATATGTAAACAGAATTGCACACACTAACTAGCACAACTTCGGTCAATGTTGAGCAATACTGGGCAACGTTCAGCAATGTTGGTTAACGTTGAGCAATGTTGGGCATAGCTGAACAAAAGCCAACATGCTCATATTTGCTCTACTGGCCCTTAAGCAGTCTGGTCTGCTCAGTATGAAAATATAAAGCATTGACAGGCCTCGAACCCAGGATACTGTGCACTATAGTCATAGTACTGAACCACTAAAGCATGACAGTATTTCATTGGTCAGCCTGTGTGAAGAAATGTTGATAAGTCTATGCAAAGTATCTCATGGAAACCCTGCAGGCACAGCATAATCCCTGTCTAGTTATGACACAAAGGTGAGCCCTGCAGTAAGAATAGAACCTGATTTTCAACACACATATAGTATAAATGTTAATATTGGTCATGTTCACACAAATCAACAAATGTAGTGGACCTCAGACAGCAACATACTGAAAGGTCACACTGGGCATGCTCACACACTTAGGCCATGTCTGAGTATAGCAGTGGGCCACACATATCCAGCAGTTGCATGTGTTAACCCAGGAACCTCTCACTATTCACCAATCTGCCTTGTGCACACAGTTATATGACAACAGACACATATATAATATAGTGGAACCCTGTCATAATCAAATATGTTCTGCAGATACTTAGGTTGTTCATAGAAACTGGGAAAGCAAAGAAGATAAAACACCTGCAATCAGTATCATCAATAAACAATGTGCATCCCAAACATTATCATAGGTTCAGAGGTTGATACTAGGCTATCTACCATAGGGCATGTATAAGTCTAGTCAGAGTGTGTTTGGCTTTCGCAACCCTGTTAGATTAGTAGACTGTGCCTGTGAATAGTAGGTCACACAAGATAGCCCATTTACATTTAGTTTATTGTGCCTCGGTCTAGCAGGGACCCAGAAGATATCCCAGGGGTAAACATACGATCACCCATCCACTTGTCAAGATGTCTCCTGTAGGTGGTCAGTGGGGGGCTCTGCCTATGCGGGACTGGGATCTCATTCCAGAGTGAGTGGAGCCTCTGGGATAAGAATCTGTCCCTCTAGCATGTCCTATTAATATCTGTGCTGAGGATTACGCGCCTGGAGCGTGTAGCTCTAAGGGATTCAGATATCCTGAGGTGGAGCATGTCCATTAATTCTGGGTTGGACATGGCTTGAAACAACAGGCACAGCTCGCATCCGAGTAGGCGGTAAGTGACTGAGTAGAGCTGGAGTTACTTTAGCCAAACTGCGCAGGGCATCTGTGTGAGCCCCTAGATCTACTTGGTGAGGTACTTTTGTGGCCATTACAGTTGCTGCAGGTGTCGGGTAAGGTACATCCCAAATGGGGCATTGTATCCAAGCATGGGCCTTATGAGTATAGGGGCACAATGACCTCACTTGATCTAGATGTGAAACCTTATGGGATAAGGTGGGCTATATAGAAGGTCTGTCTAACCACTTTGGCAACATGATTGTCAAAGCCAAGAGTACTAACTACTCATGTCCCCAAATCCCTAATAACTCTAACTCCTACCGTACGTAATGGATTGCCACCTATGTGGTAATGTGTGGGCACGTTGTTATTCCCAAAGGGGATGACTATAGATCTAATGGCATTTAGCTGTAGGCCATGGCTCTGGCACCAGTTATCCATTTCTGTGAGACCCTTTTTGAGGATGCTTGTGCCAGCTGGAGAGTTGATTATGGACCCCAGTTTGCTGTCATCTGCGAACATGGTCAGCCATATTCCTCCTGTTAGCCTGTACGTCAGAGAAATATATACTGAACAAGAGAGGTCCCAGGACTGAGCCTTGTGGGATGCCACATGTAACGGGTGTATAGTCAGACATGGCACCTGCAATACTGACCATGTGGGTGCTATCCCTGATCCAGTTAGCAATCCATCTTGTGACATAGGTGTCGATATCGAAGCTGGTGAGCTGATGTATAATGCCTGAGTGGGGTATTGTGTTGAAGGGTTTTGTGAGGTCCAGGTAGGTTGTGTGGACAACCTTCCCTACGTCTATGGACCTGGTAACTGTTTAAAGAAGTTGAGCAGGTTCAAGAGGCAAGATCTGCCCACAACAAAGCTGAATTGTGTAGGATCCAGTGTCTGTAGGTTCCCGATGTCTATGTGTATGACTTCAATGATGATACGCTCCATAGCTTTGCAGACCAGGCTAATTAGGCTTACTATATTTTCCGGGGTCCATTGTGGCACCACCTCTGTGGAGCGGGACCACTGTTGCTGTACGCCATTCCTTTGGTACATATCCTGTAGTAACTCTGATATTGAACAATGACTTAATGTGAGGGTTACGTTCGTCATGAAGCTCGTGTAAGACGCAGGCCGGGACACCGTCCAGTCCCATTGATGCTGTGTTGTCTGCTTTGGAGAGGGCAGCACTCACCTGTTCATCTGTGATGTCAGGGAGGCTACACTCTGTTGGGATGGACATTTGCTCTTTAGGGGGGATGGGGGGAGACATTTGCACTGAACCTGTTTGCCAGGATGTTGGCAATGTCTGTGGGTTCAGTGTATGTTTTGTCATTATGCAGTAACTCACAGCATATCTGGGAGTTTCCACCCAGGTTCCTGACATAACTAAAGAAGGCCTTGTGATTGTCCTTAGTGTCTGGTGCAATTTTCTGTTAGAAGCAGGCCTTAGAGGAATTCATGAGTTATCATAGCTTTTTGCTAGTACTGATCAGAGATGCCTTCCCTTTTTGGGATTGTGCTCTATCATGTAGTAGCCTCCTCCTTTCACTGTATAGCTTATTAATGGCCGGGGTCCACCAGACAGGTCCCCTGCCTTTGGACGAGTGAGTCTTGCTGTTATTTGGGATAGCACAATCCATGCATTCCAGTAGGTGTCCATAGAATGCGTTTGTAAAGGATTCAGCGGTCTGAGCCGTATTTACTACTATCCCAGGGTCTTTGAAGGACACCACCTTGGTTTGGAGAAGTGTGACATTTGCTTTGAGAAGTTCTTCACCAAGATTACCTAGGATGGGGGTGGGGACGGGATATGGATGTCCAGTGAGATAAATTTATGGTCTGACCTTACCAATGAGGGGTATACCTCTGGTGTGGAACATAGAGTCACCATGTTGGTGATGATCAGGTCCAATATGTTTTCCCCTCTTGTGGGTGTGGTGACCAGTTGTGCCATAACATTTGAGTTTATAAATTCTAGCAACTGTTGGGCGAGGGTGTTGGGGCTTGAGTAGTATTCCCAGTCAATGTTTGGGTAGTTGAAGTCACCTAATATAATGGTGTTTGGAGAGACCTTCATATTCTCCAGTGTTCCCAGGAAAGCCGAGTGAGGTTCCTGAGTTTGGGACGGTGGTCTGTAGCAGGCTACAAACTGGAAGGCAGTTTTGCCCACTGTTAGTTGCACATGTATGGTCTCCGATGCTTTGTGCAGTGCTACTAACCTGGAGGTGTGTGTATCTGTGATGGATATGGATGCTCCCCCTATTTTTGTTGGCCGGTCCGAGTCTTGTGGCCGAAAAGCATGGTATGAAGTATAACCTGGTAGTGCTGGTGTGCTTTCAGGAGCCTGAACCAGGTGTCTGTTACTGCACAGATATCGACATTTTCCATACTGAGGAGAGTCCTGAGTGCATGCATTTTGAGGGTTAGACATCTGGTGTTGAGCAGCATTATCCTTAGTTTCTTTTACCTTGTAACGTCTATGGAGGTCGGTTTGTCTTTTGAGCCTCACTTAAATAAGGCACTATGGGGGTGGCAAGAGCCTTAGCCAGTATTCGAAAGTCCAAGGGTGACAGGTGCAAGCCGTCCATAGCGAAGCTACATGGCATGTCGAGCATGTCATCCCAGGCTGACAGACACTGGATCCCCTTTGAATGACACCAATATGTTAGCCAACTGTTAAAAGTGATCAGTTTGTCTGTATACTGTGACATAATTCTTGATGAGGATAAGATGCTACACAAGGTCAGGGTCATACTGGCCTGGGCTGCATGATCAGAGAGCTCCTCTATGTCTCTTGTCATGTAGTCCAGGGAGGAATGTCTGAGGTTATTCACACCAGCATCAACAATGATGGAGCCATATTTGTACTTGCTTTGGAGTGACCTGAGTGCATGTGTTATGTGGTGGATCCTGGCACCTGACAGACAGCTCAAAGTGACGTTCTCCTTGTTCAGCCTGGTGAGTGGGACATCAGTGTGTCTGACAATAAGAGTCACCTATTACAAGTGTATTAAGTGTGTTGTTTAGCCCTAAGGGCAGTGACTGTGTGGCACACTGACTTTGTGAACTCTGTGATATGTGGGTATTGTTGTGGGGTAGCAGTTGTTTGGGTGTCTGCTTTGGAGGTCTCTGCTGCTTAGACAGAGTTTATTTAGGGCCTCCGAGTATGTTTTTGTGTGGTAATGTATTTTGTTTGCTGTCGCTATAGGTCTATGTGAGACTGGATTTGTGGTGTGTGTGGTTACCTTCACCACCTGATAGACTATGCCAGTCATGGGTCGAGAGAGCTCAGCCTCCTGTTTGTCTATATAGTTGCATCTCTCACATATATCTGAGTTTGTTGGGAGGAGGAGAGGGTTGTCTGTGTACATAAGGCAGCTGTAACATTGCGTCAAAATTCCAATATTCACCAGCTGGACTGGAGAGTACACACGAAACCAACCTTTTGACATGGCAGGATATTATGATGAAAGGATCAATAGGGTGTTAAGTGTGTAAACGAGTATAACAGGGGTTTAGTGCTCAGGTTTGTCTGTGTTTTGGAAAGATTATCTGCAAAGGAGTCCAGACAGAACCATGACACTTCCTTCAGCTATGTCATAAATAACAATGTACACTCATATATGTCCTGAGTCAGGGCCAGCTGTACCTGACTGACAATGCCGACATCCTGTCAGACAGGCCCATATATACATACCCACCTCCCACTGACAAAAGGCCCTATCATTGTACCAGGAGATATCACATGTAGAATGGGTAAACAGCTTCTTCCAAAGCCAAAAACACGGCATCAGTTGGATTACATTGTTTCCCTATATGTGTCATAAGTGAACCACAGAACAAACAGACCCTGCACCTGAACAGACTGTTGAGCCTCACCCTCTCTACAGGATCTGAAACTGTTGAATGTGTTACAGCAACATATGGCACACCCCACAAGTGTTGGTGCACAACAGACCATGGGAACTATAGTCCTATAAGCCTATGAAGTCTGATCTGCAAGGCCATGGAGTCCATCATGATTGAAGTCATAAACAGAGCTATTGGAAGCCGACAAACACACAACCCTACCAACGTCGGTATGTTCATGGGCAGATCATGGTTCCTAAACCTGCTAGACTGTTTGCAAGGCAGCCACCCAGGACATACATCAGTGAAAGGAGCTACACACGTCCCACATAGACTTTGAATAGCCCTTTATCAACATCCCAGACACATGTCGTATCCACAAAATCAACAATCTGTGCATAAATATGTATTGTCATATGAAGGAATGTCAGTTTGTCCACAGATAGATCACACAAGCTACGAATTGTGGAGTCCTGTTCAAGCTGTTAATACCTGCTGACCCACATGTTTCATTCCTGGGATTGCATAAAATAAAGTGCACACACATTACCATGTCCAGTCTGATGATATCAGCATCCTACAAATATAGCAGGAGAAAAGAAACCACCCAGTAAAGCATATAGCATGTTGTGTTAATGCATATATTTCTAGTATCATAGCATAGTTAGATAGGGGCTTGAATCCTGCAATTGCTAAATGTGTGTGGGGGATGTGATTTCCTTTGAGAAGAGTACCCTTTTTGGAGACTAGGAACACATTAAAAGAAGTAGATTCCACTTTGGCAAGTCTGATGATGTCAGTGTCTATACAGCAGTGGAAACGGAATTCACCAGTAAAGCATATAGCACATTGTGTTAATGCGGGGGGGGGGGTGATTTCCTTTGAGAAGAGTGCACTTCCTTTGAGAGGAGTGCCCTTTTTGGAGACTAGGAACACATTAAAAGAAGTAGATTCCACTTTGGCAAGTCTGATGATGTCACTGTCTATATAGCAGTGGAAACGTAATTCACCAGTAAAGCATATAGCGCATTGTGTTAATGCGGGGGGGGGTGATTTCCTTTGAGGGGAGTGCCCTTTTTGGAGACTAGGAACACATTAAAAGAAGTAGATTCCACTTTGGCAAGTCTGATGATGTCAGTGTCTCACAAATACAGCAGTGGAAATGGAATTCACCAGTAAAGCATATAGCGCGTTGTGATAATGCGGGGGGGGGGTGATTTCCTTTGAGAGGACTGCCCTTTTTGGAAACTAGGAACACATTAAAAGAAGTAGATTCCACTTTGGCAAGTCTGATGATGTCAGTGTCTCACAAATACAGCAGTGGAAATGGAATTCACCAGTAAAGCATATAGCGCGTTGTGATAATGCGGGGGGGGGGTGATTTCCTTTGAGAGGACTGCCCTTTTTGGAAACTAGGAACACATTAAAAGAAGTAGATTCCACTTTGGCAAGTCTGATGATGTCAGTGTCTCACAAATACAGCAGTGGAAATTAAATTCACCAATAAAGCATATAGCATGTTGTGTTAATGCGTATATCTCTAGTATCATACTATAGTTAGGCAGGGGTTTGAATCCTGCAATTGCTGATGGTGTGGGGGAGTGTATGTGTGTGATTTCCTTTGAGAGGAGTGCCCTTTTCAGAGACTGGGAAAACACATTAAAAGAGGTAAATTCCTCTTTGGCAAGTCTGATGATGTCAGTATCCCACAAATACAGCAGTGGAAATAAAAACTCCTAGTAAAGCATATAGTGCGTTGTGTTAATGCATGTCTCTCTAATATCATAACATAGTTAGGTAGGGGTTTGAATCCTGCAGTTGCTGAGTGTGTGTGTGTGACTCTGTTGATCAATGCGTTGTGGGTTTTGCTTTTACTACTGTATGACATATCAGTAAAACAACAGTATGTGCATTGCAAACTTCAGGTATATGTGTGGCAAATACATATATGTACATGTGACCACAATTGGTAACTGTGTGGCAAATACATATATGTACATGTGACCTCAATCACTTCATAGGTGTGAAGCCTGCTTTCTACACGAATACATCTGTTACCATTGACAGTTTGTGCTGCTGCTTCTCAGACCGTAGGTCACATATGTATGTATGTGACAAGGCCAGCCACTGTAGTGATCTGTGTCCTAGGTCATCTGTGTCACACACACATGACAATTTCTATAGAATAGTGTGAGTGAGGGTTCATGCCTGGGGCATATTTCAGACATGTTCAAACACAACACAGTCTGTCAATAATGGGCATTCATTATAGGTGTACAACAACTCCGTGGATTTGCATACAGACCCCTTATTGCTTATGTGATACACTGAGGGACATCAGCATACATTTGGGAATGTGAATATCAAAGGACAGATGACATCACATGTGGATGTATGTACACATTGGTACACCTGCTACATGTTGTGGGCTACTACCAATGTGGTACTGTCAGGATACTATGTATAGTAAATGTGGATGACTATGCTATAGTTGGCTTATAGCTTCACAGCATGGGTTGGTCAACAGGTATCTGTCTGTATGATACCCTTGTGGAGAATAAGTGTTTAATCTGGAGAATGCATTGTAGGCCACTGTATGCATTACCAGATGTGGACGGACTTTTCCCCAATGTCTGCTTGTACCTAGGACGGCCACATGCCAAACAGGAGTGGTCACGGGAATGTGTGGTGGTCAATACCACTGGTAACAGGTATAGTATAGTACTGGAAGGATTCAAATGCTACTGTGTATCCTACAGCTGTGTGTCAGTTGTCAAGACATCATCTAACGATTGGTTAAAATCAGGCTGTTGAGATTATGTACACTACCAGAATGCAAACCAATGACTGATATTAACAGTATCACCCACAGCATAGTGTCACACCATGTCATGCACATGTGTACCCAAGTTGTAACATATGTGTAGTAAAATGCATACTGGCCACCAATAGGAAATATAAAGTGTTAACACTGTGTAATACAGGGCATGTCACCCTTCCCATGTGTCCACCATGCACGTAAATGCAGACAGTGCACCTCCACCATGTTCACAAATGTACACCTGCAAATCTGTACTGCACACATCACATACGTACCGTCCACTCACCAACACATGCTGCCAGTACCACACACATCAGCCAAGTGGCACATGGGCAGACAATCCATTTTTAGAATTAACACTGGTGTAAACAATACTACATTGATAATCATATCTTTAATGCATCATGCCTGCTCAGATACACCTACAAGGATATCATTACACTTTACTGTTGACAACATGCTAACATTGCTACACTGCTGTTAGGTCACCCTGTACATCAGCACCATGTTAACCTGTTCCTGCATCAATGTCACAGATGACAGGAGGTGGCACAGTTTCATCATATGCACAGGGTGTGTTATTGGTTTGCCAGAGCCCGACAATGACCCATCCAATCGACATGTATGTTTGTGTGTGTGTGTGTGTGTGTGTGTGTGTGTGTGTGTGTGTGTGTGGGAAAACAGTACAGTATGGGTCAGTGTTGATGTAATGTGTGTGTATGTGTTAGCCCTAGGTGTTTGGTTTATGTGTGTGTGTCTGCATGCACACAGTTCCCCCTTGTGGCTGCCAAAGACAAGAGGTTGTGGGACAGCCACAGACTGTACCTGCCAGGCTGTACATATCACTGTCTCCGGCCATGGACACAGTACCTGTACCTGGCAGGGGTGAAACAGACACTATTGGGTACTAAGCCAGACTGGGTACTATCATCGGAGGCAGAGGGATGTCAACTGGACCCATGTCCCTGCTGGGACTGGCCAAAGCCATGTGCACATGGTCGTCTAGGATGGTCTATCGACAGCCCAGCCCCAACATTGCTGGGGCTGGTACTGCCACTATGGGAGTGGCTGGGACTTGTGTGTCATCCGTGACGACTGCCAGCTGATGATGTTGCTGGCATATGTCCATGTTGACGTCTCAGCCATCCTGCACTGTCCTGGTGCATGGACATTACATTGCAGAGGACATCTAGTGTCTCCCCCCAATGTCTATCAATGACCTCGGTGTAATTATGGATGGGACCGGCAAGGTCACGGATACTGTCATTGATAGCAGTGTTATGAGCCTCTGCGCCCTCAGTCCCTGCCTGGTGTACCGTTCCATACGTGACTGTGCCTGCATTACAGCCCGGAACATACCTGAGGTTGTGAGACCTGTGGGGGCACATCTGCCAGGGGCATTACGGCCAGCAGTGCTCCCACGAGAATCCCTGGACATATGCATATGTGGTATGGTTCCAGGTGTCTGGGCATGGCTGCTGTGTGGGGTTGCATGTGCCATAGATATCACACTATCCTGGTCAATGCCTACTGTATGCTGTTCCTCAGCTTAGGCCATTGGTGTTGAGGGATGTATTGGCAGTATGTATGTGCGCATAGATGGGGTGGAAAGCTGTGTACTGTCGCTTGGCGGACCAACGACAGACCCTGTCAAACCTGCCTGTGCCACAACACATGTATCATCATGTCCACTATTTGTGGCAGTGATTTCAGGTTCCCTGCTGCACTCATCCAACAATACCTCAGCATCTGTGAGAGGGAGATAGGAAACACACTTTACCATCTGTACAGGATGTTAACACACATGCACACATGCACACATGCACACATGCACACATGCACACATGAACACATGCACACATGAACACATGAACACATGAACACATGCACACATGCACGCATGTACACATGAACACATGCACACATACATGCATGCACACATGAACACATGCATACATGCACACATGCACACATGCACACATGAACACATGCACACATGAACACATGAACACATGCACACATGCACACATGCACACATGCACACAAATACACTACTCAGTCAAGTTGACACACACACACACACACACACACACACACACACACACACACACACACACACACACACACACACACACACACACACACACACAGACCAACAGCAATATAGAACATATTCATTAGTGGTTGATGGTGGAGTACAGTATCACAAGCCAAAGAGTCCTATCACACGTGTCAGCATGCAGGATGTGTGTTGCTCAACAGCATGCAGTGCGTGTGTAGGGAGTCCTTGTTGATAACAGTATACATGTCGTTGATGCATGTGTGTTGTTCAATGATTGGCCTCACCCTGGAACACAATGTGTACATGAACACAACATTGCAGTGCAAGTTTGAAACACTGTCCAATGTCCTGTGCACCATCACTCATAGGTATACATACCATGGCCGGATGCACACAACTGTCAGGTGTATAGCAATGAATGCTATGTGTAGTACTGTAGTTACTGTAACTGGATGTAGTGTAGTACCATGAGCCATCATCAGGCAGCATCATGTGGTCATTCAAGGCCACTAATGTATGTCACACTGGCAACTATCTTGCTGTACCTGACCTGCACCACTTTGGCTACATTAAACATTTTACAGCCAATTGTTACATGGGTATGTAAGATGTTCAATAGGGAGAATTGCCTAACATGAATGTGTTGTGTGTTAAAGCATGTCACACCACCCCATGATAGGCCTCTACCCCTCAGGTATAGTGTGTGTGCTGTGTTGATGACATTTGGGATACTGGAGTATGACCTTACAGCAGGGGTCTACATACGCCATGTGTATCATATTAACACTTACTGCATATGACAAAGTGGTATATGTTGTGTGCATGTGTATTGACTCTGCCTATACAATTTCCACTACAGTGCACCACAATTGGTTGTGATGCTCTGTGTATTGCATGTGTTTGAGGCAGCTACTCATGTTACTGGGATGTGCATAGTCCCACAGAGAATATGCAGAGCATGCATTATGTGTAGGTGTTTTACATGTGTATATGGCCTACAACTCTCCTATGACACGCACATGTTATATGCTTTATTAAATGTAGAACACTCACCAGCATGGGTCTGCTGTCTTGTTATCACACCAGAGGGACCTGCAAAGATATGAGACAGTTTGTCAGTGTCAACAACTATGGCGTTGCTGCTGTGAGTTTGCAATTGTACAGTAGTACAAGAGGTGACAGTCACAGGCATACAGATTATGTCCCAAATTATCAGTATTGCATGATACCAGGCTCCACATCTTCTGAATACACAGTACACATCTGATAAATGTATGTTCTAACAAGTGAGCTAACAGTAGTCTACAGATATGCCATGTTACCTGCACGCTCTGTATCGACGTGCTGGGTGACTCCGGCCTCCATGATAACACAGGTCTGTTGTAGTGGTTGGCCAGGAGCCACCACACTGAGGAGCAGCTCTTCCAGTCTGGTGAGGGGGGGATGTGTTGCTGCACCACCACCTGTGGCAAGCTGTTGTCTGTGGACATCGGAGGCATGCTGCTGGACATGTCTGATTAAATCACTGCAGTGATGGCGTACCTGCTCATAAGTCCGGTTATGCATGCCTACATCATTCACCCGATGGACAACATCCTGCCACAGTGCAGTGCGCCCATGCTGGTCCTGGCTGGTTCTGGAGAACAGCAGGTTGTGATGATGTATCAGGGCATCTATGATGACTTCCTCCTCCTCAGGGGAATAAGCAGGTTTCCTGTTGTGAGACATGGCCCTGGAAGACAATAAAACAGTAATTGTGAGCAAGTCATGTGGCACACTTAACATTCTAAAGTACAGACATCAATGAAATGCCATATATATAGCAACCTATTGGCTGTCAGTAGATACACACTTTTAATACCACATATAACTGCTCAGCCACAACTGCCTGACAGTGCCTGGCACATACTATATACCAAACCATGTTCTGCATAGCAACAAAGTGAAACCAGTATGTAAGACTATACAACAGTACATGGCACACTGTATGTGACACAATGCACCACCTAGCCACAGGAGGTGTATATGAAGCTAATGCATACAGTCATTTGTCATCCATTGAAATGAATGTAAAGTACAGTTACAGTACTACCAGTACACCATGCTACTTGCTGATAGCAAACCCCTCAGTAACATATGTGCACATTCATCACTATAGGTGGCATACTGCTGTACTACACTATACATGTTGCTAGATATGCACTTATATCCTGTGACACACATACCACCAAGGTCATGTTACAGGCATACCCACACACACATCAGACCTACCTACAAGACACAAAGGTATGGCAACTCTCATTAGTTTTACCTGTGTACCATACAGTACTGTGTGTCAGCATCTACAAAACCTCATGCCTGAGGTATGTAATGTGTGAGGACTACAGGTAACAAACAAAACAGTGTTTCCAAGCAATGTGGATATAAACCATACTGTGCTGTTTAGGCCTACAGCTTCAGGTAGTACTACAGTTCATACGGGATTTGTATTCACTAGTGTTAACAATCAATAAGCATACATGTACTGCTTTAGCCTACAATGACACACTGCAGTCAACACCATGGGACTACATCACACCGTATGCCATACTGCTTTTCCTGCCTAGCAATAGCATATGTATCTTTTGCTGGGATTAGAGCTACAACACTACATACCATGATATACACAGTTTCCCACTAGGCTATCACACATATACACATCTTTGACACATTTGCCTACACATTCTCCATCACACCCAGTCAACCTCATATAGCAAGTAATGCTTAGATTAGAGCTACAACACTACATACCATGATATACACAGTTTCCCACTAGGCTATCACACATATACACATCTTTGACACATTCGCCTACACATTCTCCATCACACCCAGTCAACTTCACATAGCAAGTAATGCAACAAGTACATGCATGTGTGTATCGGGTCCTATGTAGCTAATAGGCTATTATCCATAGGGCCTATGGAAGCCTAGCCATATGGTACCCTGCCCTTCAACACCCATGTAATGTAGGTTCATGTGCCCCTGTCATGCAGAGCCACAGAGGTGATTCCTGGGTTGTGTTTCCTATCTCACATCCAATCATCATGATTATTCATGACAACTGCTAATGAGGACCTTCATTTGCTATTGATAGGTAGTTAATTTCAGAGTATGGTATGTGTCTGAGATGATAATGTACCACTTCAGCATGTTCTGCTTTTTGACGTTACAAGGTTTAGATCAGTACAGTGTGTAGCTTATATGGAGTTTCATCTGTTTATATGGAGCATGTCCAACACCTGTGGGTTTGGCATAGCTTTGTATGTTAGGCAGAGGTAGCCTTTGTGTAGGCGGTATGCGACACAGTGTAGCTGTGGTTTTGTAAGACAGTCTGGATAGGGCATCTGTTTGAGTCTGGTAATACTCTTTGTGAGGTATGTGTCTGGTATTTACAGTTGCTGTGGATGTCTTCTGAGGTACATACCATCAGGGCCATTGTACTCTATGATGGGTGTTATGACTGATGAGTAGAGTGGAACAATGACTTCTTTTTCCATGGATGACACAACTTTTCTGATCACGTGGACCATACTCAGTTTACATGACTAGTGTGGCACTGTGATTATCAAAGGGGACACTACTGTCCAACTGTCCGTGTTGAGTAGACTACCACCTATGTGGTAGTTCATGGGTACAGGGTTTTTAACAAAAGGGATGGCAATACGTGTACAACATTGAGCTTGAGCATACAAATGAACATTCATTGGTGTACATATAGATATACATATAGGCACATATACAGTCCACCTTTCATGGTGGGAATATCAATTATGCAAAGGTTGAGAGGGATAAAGTTATGTAATGATATTGCACAGTCTTGTGCAGAATGCATGGAAGGTATTCTCAGCCCATGTATCTTTAGCAGGACCCCCTATCTGGAAGACTAAAAACCTAACAAATCATGCCCAATTTGTTTAAACACCACATCTCATATGCCAGCACTGCATGCTGTCTTGTTTGCCACACACACTACAACCTACATATAAATATGCACATAACAACCTGCACCAACATGTAAATGTCCACCCTTCACAAACAGCTGCAGTATGTCCCTTGCTCTATGCACATGTTCAGATGCTAATATATCAGACACATATATATCTCTCCATATGTGTGTGCCATACACACACAGGGTCCACACTGTTGTAAGTCCATACACCTCACAGATGACCTTTTGGGCCTTGCTACAACATGGACAGTTGTCACATGTGTGTATACAGTAATAGTACAGGGAGTATATATATAGCTGGAAATGCTACATTACTATACTAGCCTGGTACAGCAGTTGCCAATGCTAAGCTACACATTATGTGACTATCATGCATGTCTTACTCTGTCACATCCAAGTTTATATAGGTGTTTGCACTACTCCCCCAAATTGCCATTATACGCAGTACTGTACAGACCATAGATAACATGTTCAGATGTTTGACATCTAATGCTGAGCTACATATGTCATGGTTTTGTCCCACTGCACACAGCTACACACTCATTTGTCTATGGCAGTAGTTATGCATGGCATCAGTGCATACATACCTACTGCTGCCACATATGCATGTTTCAGAGTATGTACAGTACTTTTCATAAACATCTACTACTTGCCCGTAACTACAAATCTGTTACATACCTGTTTGTCACTTTCAGGTCCATCTGTGTATGCTTTGACATTTTTTTATTTTTTATTTATTAAGTAAAGTTTTTTACTTACTTTTTATTTTTGGTTATTAATTAAGTTTTTTTTTCTTAATTAATATATTTAGGTTATAATTAAGTATATATATATTTTTTACTTAATTAAATATTTCTTTATTAAGTACTAAAGTTTGTCAATACTCTCCAGGAGTTCTAGAGTTGCTGACGCTCGCAATGTAATGATTGCATGTGGGGATAGCAAGTACAATCTGCTTTTATAGGTATCTGCACATCTGCATGTGATGCCCTCTGCACCAATTGGTGCCCAGCATTTGGTAAATGCATACAGCCTGCTGTGTGGTAATTGCAGTACTCACTGTCATAGCAACCCAATGCTATAAATTGCTAATGTATGTAGGCATAGCCCTTTCAGATTTCCAGAGTGGGGCCCATGCTTGTTTGCCGTGGATACTGTTGTGTAAGTCAGAAGGTTGGTATACTTCTTATAAATGAAGCTAGAGGTGTAGACAGTGATGTACATGTACTCAGACCTGACTGTTGCCACTTCCAGTACAGAGCTATCAGTGTAGAGTTTAACTCACCCCTACAAATGCTTATACAACATTTATGTGACTATGTAGTTTCTTTTCTACTCCTATAATTAACTGCCATACAAATGTAGTTATTGAGAAGTATTCTTTTGGCACATGAACTATTTGTGAACTGTTATACTGTGAATATTAATGTACTCACTTCTGCAGGGTTTGTGTTTTTTATTGTTGACATTAGCACAGGGCTCTCAGGACAACTGGACAATTCCAGTACTGAGTATGTCTACCTACACCCTTGGTAGACCCTAAACACACAAGTATGTTTTAATTGTGGGGGGGGGGTGCTTACATACAGAGAACATTATGTATTATTGTGTGAATATTATCTTACTGGACTTAAAGGATTGGTATGTACCTGTTAGTTTATCAGGGCATGTGATCTATCTGCATAGTTCCCAACTGTGAAGCTATCCAGATGGTAGCCAGAAGTTACACTGTTATTCTTTGTCTGTGCCACTCACAGGTGTTTTCAGGACTGGTACAATGGCATTGTTACAGTAAGTTGCTACCAGTACATGGCTACATCCTTTGGTATTTCTGTGTTGTACTCCTACATAAGGGTATGCTTGTGGAGGTCCTACCAAAGCTATTTGCAGAGTGTGTAACAGCAGAATAGCTTATATGCCTGTGTGTTTGTGCCTCTGCCAGGCCTATGAAACACTCAGCTTCATCTTTGCATGGAGTCAGGGATAGGTAGTTAAAAGTGAGGTACGTCTTACACATAATAGGGACAGTAAGTGTAGACTTGAGTGAAGCAGTGCATATGGATTAGTACTCCTTTTATGAAGTACAAGCGGTGTCTACTGTTATTATTGTCAGTATTCATTGTGTAATACCCCACCTTTCTGACTGACATCAGTACTTTTCAGAGGGATTCAGAGGAACACAGCTAAAATATGTTTTACAATCAGCGACATCGCTGAAAAGTAGTCACAGTTAGGAAGTATGGCCTCTGCCCTAATCAGATATGCCAGTGTTTGTCCTGCTATGATACTGTGTGGGGGTAGTAAAGTGCCTCTGTAACATTATTTGCTGCTTGAATGGTTGCTTCTCACATCACACTCATGTAATGTAATTCCACAACAATTGCTGGTAAAGATCCACAGAACAAGCTTTGTGTTATGACCTTCCTATTTTTCCTTTACATTCACTCATTGTAATGCATGATATATTTATTTCAGCACCAAGTTATTGTATATCTGCTGTGGCTTAGTGGTACTTCATGCAGTCTAGTGTGTCCAAGGTCTGGGGTTCGAGAATGACAGAAGTGTTTTATTTTGCTGCTGAGTAGAACAAGGGCCCTGACTTAGAGTGACTAAGGCACTTTTAAGCAGTTGTAAGCAGGTTTGCATGGGTTTGCGTGACGCTTAGCGATGCTTAGCTAAGTGCATACATGCGCACACTCGCTTAAACAAACTTACTACTGCTTAAAAGTGCTTACTCCCGCTAACCCCTGTGCTAATTTCTTTGAAAGAAAAGAAAATGGGGAGATAGGAAAGTGGTGAAAAAGGGGGCACAAAGAGGGAAAGACAGTAGGAAAACAAGCTCGGGATGTGCAGGACGGGTGTAGGGAAGGTCCATAGCTGCCCATTTCTTTACCAGCAAAAGCTGTGCATATGCAATAAATTTGGAGTGAAATCTGAAACCTTCCACCCCTGGGAGAGGGGTGAGGACAACAAAGTATGTTGTACTGCCAATTATAATTATCAGTTTACATGTCCAGCGGACATGTGTGCGAAATGGACAGCTATGTTTGGGGCATAATTTTTTTGTGGGTACAGATTGCCTTTTTTTTTTTTCAGGTGAGAGTGGAAAGTGAGGTAGAGGAAGTAGGTATATTTGGGGAGGTAGGTTGGGGAGGTAAGCAGACAAGACAAACAAGACAAATACAGGGGTGGAGTATGACACATGGGGTGGGTGAATACAATTGATGGGGACGGATGTTTGGAAATCGCAAGCCCATGAGCCCACAGATGGTAACAGTGGAACTGAGATCCCCAACCATGGGCAGTCACCACTGCACCTTCACAGCCCCAAGGGTGGTTGTGCTGAGGGCTGCGAAGGATGGGAAGGCTCACCCGTGAGATGCGCCACTCTCACCTTGAGCTGGCATGGGGATCAGCGACTGAACGCTGGATCTCCCTATGCACCACAACCCGGACCCTTCAAAGGGTGACAGGTGGCCCTTCTTCACCCACGCTTGCACAGAGGGACGAGCCCCATCCCCTGCAGCTCTTCCACCCAAAGGTGGCACAGAACCAATGCAGGAGGGGAGCCCAGGCTGGGCACCGGACCTGCTGGTGCCAGGTGCACTCACCAGCTGAGGAGGGACAGGTGGGTCCGCTGGGACCGGCCTTCCCATACGTTCTGTGATTAGGTGTCTTTAATTACAACATAAGCAACAGAATTCCAAGTTAGTTGTAACAGCATGCAGTAATATTCCCATTGAACCAATACACCAAGGTTCCAACAGTTGAACAGCAAGCATAACATATGCATATATTGAACGACAGTGGACATTCCAACAGCATGCAGGGATGATTGGTAGCAACAGGTCACCATGATTGTGGTGTTTGAACAGGGCACATGCATCAAAGTGAATGCAGATATTTATAGAACAATAGGACATATATCCCAACAAATGTTTTGAGATTACACATACCCATTGAGGTGTGGAATTGCATGGTTTATGCACATACAGTAGGGTGTAGAAATAAACCTCAATTAACATCTTATAAGTACTTTTAGTCTGCACTACATTCCTATTGACTGCAGGTGTATATCCCCTACATGTATTATTACACTTTCCAACATGCATTAGGTTGTGTAATGGGTTTGGCTAGTTCATTATATATCTGACCTATATCTGACATACTAATTGTCCAAGATGTAGATGTTACTGCTACATATTTATTGATATTATTTATATTTCTTTATCTACATATCTGGATGTGTTCACATGACATTTTCAGTTCAATTTGTACAGAGCCCTGCATTTCGTGTAGCACACTCACATTTCTGGGGAACAAATTAACGAGCTACTTGTGTGCCAGATTTACTTATGCATGCCAGCCAGTAACTGACTGTTGAGGACTGTATATATGCTTCACAGCTACTGGCACTTCCATCAACCACTTTAGATGGGACTGCCCAACTGTGGGTTGCCAGCACTTATTAAAATAGTACTAGTTGTATAATGCAAGGGTACAACAACATTTCAAAGTAAGTGACACAGACACACTCCAAGTCTTATTCCTTTATTAATTACATTACACACTTTTCCACAGGCTCTCTCCTTTATTTGATATTACAGTGCATATGGCAGACATATTCAAGACATATTATACCTTTATTAACAAGTTAGAACACTCTTTTTCAGGCTCGCTCACTTATTTTATATGACAGTACATGCAGAGATATTATTCAGGACATATTTTACCTTTCTTAATGGGTTACTACACTCTTTTTCTGGCTCTCTGACTTTTTTTATATAACAGTACATGCAGAGGAATTATTCAGGGCATTTTATGGCTGTATTATTGGGCTACAACACTTTCTTTCAGGCTCTCTCACCTATTTTATATAACAATACATGCAGAATAATTACTAACCTGCCTGGTGGCACAGCCTTAACAGCCTATCTGCATAGGCTTGCTGATTTGCAGCACGGACACCTGCAGCTGTGAAGTAAATGAAGGGATATTGAGACATACCTATCCATTATATAGACTAAATTAGCATGTCATACATACTACATTCCATGACTACCTACTCAGTTGTGGGGCATCGTGTATCCCACTGGCCTCCTGTATTCATTAGTTCAGTAGGTCCTGCTTCCATCTCTTCAGGTCTGCATGGTGGTGACGGACCTGCTCACCAGTCCAAGGAATGCCTGTGACACTGGTGAGGTCATGAGCTAACCGGTTCCAAGCCTCTGCTTTGTACTCTGTCCCTTGGAACTGGCCCTGCAGGAGTCTTGACTCATGATGGTGAACAAGGAGCCAAACCATGTATTTTGACTCCTCGATGCCCCAGCGTTGCGCTTTAAAGCATGTACCCTCTCCAGCACCAGCCATTCTAACTGCAGATGGGAGCTACAGTCAGTTATGGCAAGTATTCCCACCTATGGGGCTTAAATATGCCGCATTTCCCACACTTTTTTGTGATTTGCCATTTTTGAAAATTCTCGGTTGACTGCAGACCTGCTTAGCAATGGTTAATCTACCATTTAAAAGTATATATTTGTTAACAGTGGCTGTTGATCCTAATCTGTCATGGCTTAGTGGTTCAGTACTTTGATTATGGTGCACAGTGTCCTGGGTTCAAACCTTGTCATTGCTTTTTATTTTACTACTGTCCAGACAGGTTAGGAGGTGTGGCTATGTTTAAGCAACTTTGCTCTACGTTGCTTCATGTTGCCCGACGGTGCACTGGTTGGCGCAGCGCGCACCTCCGTGCAAAGCGATTACGCTGGGTAAAGCGCTATTTAGCTATGGGCAACTACATTGCGCTGGGTAAAGCACTGCTTAACTACGGGCAACTATATTGCGCTGGGTAAAGCGCTGCTTAACTATAGGTAACTATATTGCACTGGGTAAAGCGTTGCTTAACTGCAGGCAATTATATGTCAGGTTCCTTTATAAATATATATTTTGTTCACTGATACATAGGCCATTTCAATGCTTTTTAGTAAAAGTTTAATCATATATGTCAGAAATTATTTCATATACTAATTTTGAACATAAAATAGGAAGGGGAGTGGTGGGACTCGAACTGGGAATCCCTGCTCTTTGTGCGAACGCTCTACCACTACGCTATTGCTAATTGGCATAATTTGCATAAACATTCCTTATTATGCTCTTCCATGTCCAGATTACTAACTGCAGCTAAGCAATGGGCACACCCGCGCACACATGCGCAAATACGGGCAGCTATATCGGGAATTAGAAAAAAAAATTAATGTTTTACTTTTTATAACTGTGCTGGGGGTTTACAATATCAGGGAGTGTGGTGTTGGGTACATGGACATTTGAGTGGACTCGCTCTTGTGTGTTGACATTTTGCATTTCAGACACTTGCAGGGGCATGGACCTTTACACTTCTCGGCAGTCGGACACGCCCCCTGCTTTCCTGCATGGTCCGTGTTAGACTTGGAATAGAGTCAGCATGCCCTCATGAATATTCATGGCACGCTGACATCATACCGTTCAACTGCAGCCTCCGAGTAAGACTTATTTAGTCTTACACAGAGGATTTGTGAATCCGGGGAATTATCTATTCTGAACTGTACACTATGTATTATGTAATCTGTTTTTATGTTTGACTATTATTAAGCATTACTTCATTTCTGTAAATTTTGTTCTATGGAGCTTTTCTCCCCAGGTCTCCAATGAAAATGAGACATTGGCCCAGTTGGACATTCCCGGCGAACAAATGTAAAATAAAATAAATAAAATTAAATCTACTCAGACCATTGTGATAGTGTCAGAAAATGAGTAAAATAATAAAAAACATATGGCAGAAGGAAGCTGTGAGTTTATCTAGTTTTCCTGAGAATTGCAGCTAAGCTAAGGCAGCCACACCACCATTCTCCATCACAGGAAATTACAGTCTATTGTGAATCCCTTAACTATGTCTGATTCTTCCACACTTTCTGATAACTTATTCCATCTGTCAACAACACATAGTAATTTTCCTGTCTCAGCACTAATCTGTGTTTCATTGAACTGCTTGTCATGCCTCTTTACCACTTACCCCATGCTATATTTCTAGTGTTAACATATCATGTTTCCAACTTACTGTATTTTTATACATATATATTACATCCTCCTTAGCTTTTTGCTTTCTCACTGAGAAACATTGTGAACTTTGGCTTTTCCTCATATGTTATACCTTTAGTTCCCCACAACGTCAATTTATTTTTACCCCCTCAAGCTCTGTCACCTGACATTATCTGTATGTCCTTCAGAACTGCACAGTACCCCATTAGTAATATATCCATGATTAAAATTTTCTCCAGAAAAATACATTAAAGTGCTAAAATCTGAACTCTCATAGTAACTGAACAATAGATTATTCATGGAATTTGGTATTTTAGGCCTGGTCATTAATTTACCATAGCTTGCTATTTTTCTTTCTGTATACTACTTTTAAAATGACCAGTTTACCTTATCCATTGTTCTAAAATAAGAAACAGCTTTGCTTTAATTACAGATGAACAAACATTATAATATACCCCCTAGTAATGATTAGAAATTGCAGCTTCAGCTCATGGAAATTGAATTTCGTTGTAAAAAAACCCCACAAACAAATGTTCCTGCCAGTGCTTGAAAATGGGCAGTGTCGATTTCCAAACTCTAGGTTCCATCATACCCAGGTATCTATTACTGAGTTTGATTTTCTTTTGTCATTACCATTTAATTTTGCACCTGGTGGTTTAGATTTTCTGTATTGTCAGATTCATTTGCTATTCTGGACTTTAGTCTTGCCACCTTTCCTTGTAAATATAGACCTTGGGTTGTGCTTCCTTAGGCACTATGCTGTGTATCTGAAAAGGCTGAAATGAAGTTGCCATCTCTGAGCTCATGTTTGCAGCCTCTTTAGATCACTTCTTTATGTTCATTCCTTCTCTTGCCACCAAGTCTGACTATGGCATCCTATAAAAAGAGTACTGGTTCAGGTTTCTAAGCACTGTGTGAGGCTCAAGACAAAAAAAAAAACAGGTATGGGACTAGAGCAGACTCTCACACAACACTGCGTATCACTGTCTTACTTGTGATAACTCTCCTGACTTATTATTTTTTGCTGCCTGTGATGTAATCTCTTTTCTGTCTATTTGTAAAGATTGCTGAACATTTCTATCTCTATTATTTTTGCAATGAGCCCAAGGTGAAGGATCAAGTTAAAAGCTTTGTTGAAATCTAGATAGATCATTTTTACAGACATTCATCCACTTCCATAGTGTTTATCCCAAAGAACAAAAATAAGTTACTTTGATGAGCTTTTCTTACAGAGAATTTATGCTAGACTTCAGTCAGAAGCTAGTCTGCTGCAATCTTATAAAATTCAACTTTAGTACCATCCATCATTTTATTCAGCAGTGAAGCATGTTTCACTGGTCTGTAGTTTCCTGGACAACTCCTTTCCTCTGTCTTTGTAAACTTACAGCATTAAAGCTGGTTTTAAGGCACAAAACATTCTGGGTCCTTTTTAGGATCATTGGCAGTATCCAGTCTAGTCCATGTGCCTAGTCTTCTTTCAAAATTCCCATAGGCCTTTTCAACTCCTTCATTGTTTCTCCTTGTAATTTTTTGCATTCTTCACTTGTCTCATCCTTATTTTCTAAATTTAAATTTTTACTGTCCCTTCAGTTTCTTTGCTAAAACAGATGTAAAGTATTCATTTATAATTTTCACTTCTTCCTTAATCTCCTTAATTTTCCCTACAGTAGTTTCCATTTCACTTTCTTCCGATTACATATCTGAGGAACATTTTTCTTTCCTTTCATAATGTTTGCTGTTAACATTTCTTCTTCATTCTTTGTCCTCGGGATTCCCTCCACAACCTCACTTTTAACATCTTTATTTTATTTCTAATGATTCTGTACCTTGTGTCTAGCCACAACCTATTTGTTGAAGTAAACTATCTCTTTTATTTCCTTATTGGAATGCTGTTTTAACCCCTTCACATCTTACTTAGGGTCTCCTTCTCCATGGTTTACTACCAATCCTTTAACCTTTTGCTTGCTTACTTGTCACCATTGCAGACAAATGTTTATGAGCTGAGCATTTTATTAGAATCTACTCCTCTAGAGTCTTGGACCATGGTATCTGTGGCTTTGCCTAGCTCTTCTCCCAGCCTAGATAAACTCACATTTACATTGTCAATATTAGCCACTTAAGTTGTGACCTGCCTCACCACTTCATCCTACAGAGGGCAAAGCTGAGGTTTCTTCCTTTTATGGTTTCATCTGATACATTTTGGTTGACCCCTTATAGTCTGTATACCTCAATTTGCTTTTTCTTTCTACTAATTATGGTTGATAGAGTATCCCATTCTACCTCTAGTGGACAAAGGCCTCTCATTATAATGCTTCTATTTTTTCATGCATATCCGTTTATATAAATCCTGGCTATTATTTGTTGCTCACTGTTGTGTTAGGTGCCCTGTAAAGAGTTGTGTGGTACTGCTCCTCCCTTTTTCTCCACCCAAGTCTGTTGTAAAGAATCATACCTTTAGCTCCTTTTAGTCTTTGCCCTCTTCATTTTAATTCTGTTCACCTGTTTGCTACAGTCTGCTTACTTCCTGTTCCATTTCATCCTTGTGTATCAGTGCCTTTTCAAGTCCTTCCCTCAACTAGAGATTCACCTTTCGTCCACTCAGGTGTGCATACTCCTTTGCAAACAATGTGTGCCTTGATACCTACTCATCCTATTCCCTCATCTCTGACCCATGCTTCTGTTATCCCAAGCATACAAGCCTGGCACTGCACTGTTAGGTTCCTGTTTAGCCGGGGTCCTTCCTAGGATTCTGGCACTGCTATTCACAGCCATAGCGCTCTTTCCTTGCTCCTCCTTCCCTGTTACACCAACCCCCGTCTTTTCTGTCCATGTCTTTCCATGCAGTCCTGCATTGTTATGCTTTCCTTACTTTTTTCTATCATCATTATTCTTAACCTTTTCCTTTTCCCATCCTACTGATCAATGTTTTCAGTCAGAATTAACCTTTCTGCACTCCACACCATACTTCCAACCATCAGCATTCTCCAGAGTCTTGCTAACTTAATTACTTCTCATAAAATATCTTATCATTCCATCCTGTTTGCAAAACTCATCCTTTTTGCTTTTTCTCTACCCTGTGTTTCTTCTTGCTCCCTACTGACGTACCTTGATCCTTCCACTTTTCTTTCTAAATTTACTTTCAATAATACTTCCCCCACCTTCACCTTATGCAACCTGATTCCTAAATCTTTGCTTTGTGTTTCCCAAGCAGATTGAAAATTCTGAGATTCTTTTCCACCTTAGTAAAAGCACAATCATCTTATTGTGACTTTATAACCATTGTTTCAGCAATCCTGTCTAAAGATAACTGAGGTTAGCTAGACCCTGATGCACAATGCTGTACCCTCACAGGCTCTCTCCCTCTCACTTTCTCTCTTTCATAACTCACTATGCTGCACCCAAATCCTTGAACTAATAATTGAACAGCCTGATCCTTTTTTTTTTTTTGCATATATTGCTGGTCTTTAGTACTGATAGCATTTGTGACAATACTGTCATACTTTTGAAACCCATACAATCTTCTTTAATCTTCGTAGGTGTGTACTAGGCTAATGGCCCCAGAGCCTTTACAAGCCTAACTCATAGGATTACTCTGGCATCGTGCCACCCGACCTTAGTTCCCAGTGTATCTGTCGAGTAAAGCCGAGTAAAGCCATTGGAGTGAACTCTGGGGTGACCTTCGTCATTTCCACTGCAACATTTTCTACTATAACTTTACTTCCCATTGACCTGATAGTCCAGAGACAAAACGTCCAGCTGCATTAAAAGTGACCCAAGGTTGGTCAAACACAGACTGGCAGTAATGTAAGATAGGAAGATATGGGATGAAGTAGTCAGTGGTCAGTTGTGCAATCCCAGAGAATGGTCAGGGATCTTGATGCCTGTGCTACCTTTTTTTGCAGCTCAGAAACCTCACAAGATATCCTAGAAAAAAGACAGGGGGTACTGACATAGGCTTGTTATCACAGCAATAGCCACTCTCATAGCTCACTAGTAAAACTGTCTGCCGCATGTATGGTAGCTCTCAGCTCTGTGTCTACAATTTACTTTATTTTACATCTACTCGGGTTTACTTTTCCTTCCCTGTGGAAGAGATGGCTTTATCTATTCCCTGGAAGCAATACAAGACTGGCTAATAGAAAATATGTTTATCCATATATATATATATATATATTCTTGTTTAATCATAGACAATCAATTTTTCCTATTTATTTGTTGAGAACATCTCCCTTTCTTTCTTTCTTTTTTATTTTCTTCTGCATGCTGTTAATACTTAGATTGCGGAATAGTTCTGTATCTTGAATTCCAAAATTGTCATCAGTAAATTCACATCTAATTGGTGTTGAATGGTCTTTACCAGCAAAGGGTATTTCCTTTCCTAAGTGTGTTGTATTTGCACTCTATCTAATACTGTTTATCTCATTAACCCAGTCATTAATATATGTAACAACAGTTTCCCATGCTGTGCCAGTGGAACAAATGCAAACATCTTCAGTAAGTCTGTGCTCACTATTAAACAAATAATCTGATGTTTGTCATAAGGAGCATGTGTTCAAAATTATCTGATGTCACCTTTAGATATACACAGCATTTAGCTCACAGGGCAAGATACTTGTGGTTCAGAAAATCATTAATGCCTTCCTCATTTAAAGAAAACTTTCTCATTACAAACAAAGAATTTTAAAGAAACAAAATTTAAATTTTTGACAAACATTTCAGATAAATTAAAACAATTAGTGATTTAAGTCAAATTGAGTGAGGATATCACAAACATAATGCAAATAAATATCAAGTTATTTACACTGAGCTAATCTTGTACTGAGGAAGTAATTCATAAAGTAGCGACTGAACTACTATACCAGTTCTGCCAGTCACATTGAAACCTTAGACGTCCTCTAACTCTTAGTCTCACCATAGTACAACTGAAAAAAAAACAGGTAAAAAAATAAAATAAAATATAAACCAAAATAAATTTTCTGTTAGCAAACAGTTGCAAAAAAAACCACACAAACATTGGATGGTTTCAAATAAGCTCTTGCTGTACCTTGGGGGTGTGATTCCAGGATAATGTTAGTTTGCAATAACACCACTGATATGGCATTAACATCCTACTATACCTCTCAAAATGTATGTGATATTTTAAGAGTACTCACAACTTTGCAGTCAGCAATTATAGCTGCACATTACAGAACAGTTTTAATTAAAATATATGCTATTATACAGCTTGCTATTATAGCAGTTATAAAACAGCATATTACTATTGCTTGAACAAGTGTTCTTGATTTGGAGGTCTTTCTCACCATTTGTTTTTACCTTGTCCAAGTGGTTTTGATTTTGGGCATTTCTTCACATCTTTTTATACCAAGAATGTGTAGGCTTTCAGTGGAGTGGATGGCAAGTATTTGCATTCATGCTTCCCTCCCCACTTCTCTTCAACATTTAAATGTTTATTGCTAGTTTGTTTCTACCTTGTTTCTAAATCCAGTATGCTGTTCATATCATTGTCTCCTTCTAATACTGCTGAACTACATTGCTTACTTTTCCACCTTTACCATGTAACCAAAACACAAGGAAAAGATGCTTTACCACCAGCAAATGTTTTCACACTTCACACTCAAATGTATCTGCTCACCATCCTTTACCATATGCACTCTTATGTGTATCATCGTTTTCTCCTTTGCTGTTTATTTTATGTTTACTTCTTCATTCTCTTTTATTAATATCACATTGTTTCTGTCTTTTAAGCTACCAACTTTCTTTTTCATATGGAAATTGTCTCCACTGTGTATTCATACACAATATCAAACAGATGTGCATACTTACTTCTAGGAAAGCATCCACATTGTGAAATCAACCACCTGCATTTCATTAGTGCATGACAATTTTACCAGTTGTATTCCTGTATGATAAAAGTACACTGTAGCACATTTGTACTTGTACTTATACATGCTTTGCTAATGTGTTTCTGTGGCCTCCCATGTCAAGCATTTCTGGGGTACTCTGTGTTTGCACTGTAGTCAACTATAGTAGTGTGCCACGCTGGTGTGTTTGGGATCACATTGTCTATAATGTGAGTCCCCACATTGCACATATGGGATTGTTCATGGAAACTGATGGTGTATTATTATTGACAGAATACTGTGTAGCCCCAGACTTTTTGATCAGTTTTATTCTTTTTTTTTTTTTTAAGAACAGCTTTCATGAATCATTATTGTAGTATACATGCTACCTGTAATCTAAATTTTCAGCACTATAAAGCACAATATGCTGTTTACACAGAACATCATAGTATACTACCACTGACATATGATATATACTGGTTTATATGAAGCAGACAGGTGCTATTAAGGCAGGCCATGGAATTCACAAATGTAGCACAGAGATGAACAAAAGCATCTTGTGCTTTGTGTTCAGCACACCGCTTTGATGTCCCATTTTATACATATAACTCATGGTATTCCCATGAAGTACCCAGTCAGTCCCAGCCATTTTGTCCAATACTGTAAAGCACAAAACAGCAACATGGCTTATTTTTTTTTTACAGTATACCTTACCAAGTGACTACATGCAGGTAAAGCAAATTGTGCATGCCTAAACTACTTTACTTTGGTGTGATGTGGTCCTCCACCATGAATGACTATGATTGATAAAGAATTTGCAATTAGCTGTAATACTGCAGAATATGATTTATTACCATAGACTGAAAATAATGGAAACTACTATCTTTTCTAATGCCATGATCCATGAACGATAGCATGAGACTTACAAAAAAAAACTGCAGACAAGGTCAAATACTGGTTCACAGCATTCCTAGCAATAAATAATTAATATCAATAATGTTCAGTGTGGCAGAAAATTATGCTAAGAAGACTTCAAGCAATTTCTTTTGCTGTCATGAAGATTTAGGCCAACATTCTCAGCAACTTCATATACATCTCCCAAAAATCTAGGAGAAGAGTTTGTGCCATATACATTTTCCATTTAATAAGATCTGGAGGATAAAGTATATAGTTGACATCCAGAAGTTTTCTCAGATTCAGTTAATATCATGGTATAAATAGGATCTATATTACGTGGTCGAATGCTTAGGTAAGTGAACACCTAAATGTCGACCACAGTATATCGAAGGCAAAAAACAACGAAAGGCCAAATTAATGCAGGGAAAGATTTCTCTTGGCCGTTCACTGTGTTTTGCCATTTTCTCCACTGTAGAGTGATCTCGGATTTGGTATATTTAGTTAGGGGGGTGTGGGGATCACAGCCCCCATGTCAGGATGTGTGGGGGTGAAGCTCCCCACTTAGTTTGGCTGTAAATGTTCTTTTTTTTTTTGGTGGCCGACAGTTTTGTTTCCCTACAGCATTTACTGTTGTGGGGTTTGATATTATCTGGTCGATGTTTAGGTGTTCACTCACAAAGCATTTGATCACATAATATAGACCCGTATAAATACATAAGCATATATAGTGGCAGAAAACGATGAGTACAGAAGAGGGTATGCCAGGCAGTCGGGAGCAGACAAGCCAATATCCATAACTACTAAGAGGAACACTTGTCTCTAGAGCTATATCAGGGCCACTGACTCCTAAGGAAGTAGATCCTTATTATCTGGGTGAAGATACCATTATGAAGAGAAGTCTTGAGACAACTATGAGTTCATTTTAGGTGGTGCCCCTGCAAGCTGAAGGTAAGAAATTATCTCTGAAGCTTGAAATGTATACAATCAGTTCTTGTTTGTTTTACAGACAGACGGGTCAAGTTACAGGGAATAACCTTCTGGTTGCAGAAGTGAAAATGATTAAATGTTGTGACTGGTAGCTATAAGAACTGTCTTATTCTAGACAGTTTTGAGGTAAAGACCAAACTATTCAGCAAGAATGAAAAGACACATAAAACAAGACGTGTGAAAAACACAGTTGTAAATCATGTGATTTTTCATTTCTATTACTCATCTAATTTACTGCAAGAAGCTTCTGTAAAAATAGTTTTACAATAAAGATGTTTGAAATTACTTTATTGCAGTTGTAAACAGACCTCACCCACAAGCTGGAAAACTGACTGCAAAGACTATTTTGTAAATGGAAAGACTAAAAAAAACATATACTGATGAACTGCACTGGACAGAAAAAGAGTTTCATTTTATAATTATGATGTTTCTCCTTGCTGTGCTTCTGGTATACTGTATTTTTCTAATAGCTCCTGCATTGCTTTATATCCTTCCACAACATTTTTTTCTCTGTACATCTGACCTTCCCCTTAGGCTATTCCACTTGTCCTCTAGATTGTCTTATTTTTCTTCCCAGTCTTTGTTCTCCAAAGTTTAGTTCTCCATAGTTTTTGAGGTTTCCTTTGCTCCATTTCATGCATTCCAGTTCTTTTAAGTGATGATTCATTCATGTCCTTTAGTCAATTTCTCATCATCTCCTCCTTCCTTACTGTCTTTTGCTTAAACTCCTCCACAGCTCTTTCTCTCCAGTGAATGATTTAACATGTCTATACATTCATTGCAGCATGTGAGATCTCCAAGCCACCCCTCCTCTTTTCCTATCCATTCTTATCTTTGACTTTTTCACTCTTTTCCCATTGCCTTTATAGACCTAGTCTTGGGTGTTCTTTGAAATTTGTTGCAGCTATTGTGTGCCTATGCTCTGTTTGCATGTTGTAGAGTAGATGAAGGACTCTTGGTAGAACCTTTACCCTTACTGCATTCATTTTCCTAAACAATGTATAAGATTTCTTCCCCCTTTTCCTGAAGAGTATCCCTTACCCTTTTCTCCAACATCTCCTAGGCATTTCCTGATTAAATATCTCAATGTGTTCCATCACAGGGTACTAGATACATGGGGAATACCATCTCTTTCATTTAATCTATTCCCCTTTCTCCTTCCCTTTTCATAATCTTACTAGAACCATCTTCTTCATGCTGTACCCAAGCCCTTAAACTTCTCAAATGACTCTCTTATAGTTTCCCATTGCTGCAGCCCCATCCTCTACATTATCATGCAGTCATCTGCATAGAACACAAACTGAGATGTTATCCTCTCCTTTTATTCAAACATTGCTATACTGTATCTGGATTCAATTGCCAGCTCCTCAATCACAAGTATATAGAGGCCTGAGAATAGTGGTGACCCATGTCTGATCCCCCACTACTTCTCAATTCACGAGTTTTCAAACATTGCTAGGTCCTGGTATATGGCTTGTCTGCATTGAACTTCTCTGTTACCTGCCTTTGCTTCAATGTTTCCCATAGCAACTCCCACTTTACCTTATCAAATGCTATCTGAAGGTCAAAGAACACGATCAAGTAATCTATGTGTTGCTTTTGTCCATCCTCACTAATTTCCTAATTTGCTGTGATACAGAGTGCACTTTCCTCTAGGCCTACCCTCCAAGTTGAATATTATGTTCTTTGCCAGCTGCCTATACTTTGACCCCTCTACCCCATCCCTAGCCTCCGAATTCTTGCCTATTGGCTCTCACATGTGCATGGGTATTCCATGGACATGGGCTTTTAAGACATTCTTTTGTTCTTTTCCAGTGTCCTTTTCACTGGTATGTTACACGCAAACCCATTACTTATGTTACAATCTTTTTATATTAGAGCATTCCCATCCATTGGTCTACCCTCTCCAGTGTTGCTTTCCTGTCTGGTGCACCAGCTTTACTTGTGTGCTAGTCCAATATGGTCTTTTTATTTACATTTTGATAACTTTTTATAGCAAACTATATCCCAATTGCTTATACATCATTGATCCTTTATTTCTCATGTGATTGTCAGTTGTTTTTTACCTTACTTGTTCTTTGTTTCCCCATACATGCCCTTTTATGTCCCCAATTGTGACATTAGCAATTACTTATTTTTTTTTAAACTTAGACATTGAATTTATATTCATCGCAGTTTATTTCATATCACTATGTAGTTGTGAAAAATATATTGTTTACCTTGGAAGATTGTCCCCCATAACAGCATTACCCTTCCATGCCATGGAAATTAACTCAATCCTATTGTTTGTAAATTTTTCTGTTGCATTACATAGTGCATATTCCACAAGGTAAGAATCTGTTTCATTTAATAAATTATTCCTGTAATGTCAACAGTCATCTGCCTTTCAGTGTCCATTCCTTCCACTTATTTATTGGTTCTCCTTTTCTTTTGTCACTTTCAGTCCTTCTGTAGTCCTCCCTTTTACCTGTTTGATTATGCCATCCATCATTAAAGCCTTATCACATAAAGTAAATTGTTTCCCTGCAGTACAGCAGCCAATACACACCCCCCAAGCCCTTCAAAAGAACAGGAAGAAAAAGCTGAACTTAAGTGTCTTACTCTTTTGGCATTTTGGTACAAAAAAGCACTGCAGCAATGTAGAGTTCTAGATCGCACCCCCCTAACACTTTGCGTCAGGGGCAATATCCCCCTTTGCCACACCCTTGCCATGCTACTATCCATCATAAATATTTCTATCTAGCTTGTGGTATCTATCATTTGACAAGCAGCTCACATCTGAATTGACTGATGCATCTGATGTACCATCCTTCCTCTCAGAGCTGTCCCTTCTTTGTTTCTGCTTTTGCTTCTTTTCTATTTTTGTTCCTAAATCTCCCTTGGGATACAGTTGTTATATTTTTGTCCTATTGATATTACTCTTCCACTTGTTTCTCCTCCACTGACTTCTCTTTTTATGCATTATCATACCCTTTGGGAAGTCAAATATAAAGGCAAATTACAATATCAATATAACTCAGCTAAAAGCTCAGAAATGATAGATCTAGGGGCACAGATAGATAGTATCCTGAACTTTGACGGCCATGTGTTCGCAATGGTGAGGAAGTCCTTCCACGTGACCCAATTTATAAGTAAAGGCATGGCATCCAGATCCACTGTACTCAGTCCTCTTTAGACCAATAATTGAGTACAATGTGCCATTTCACATGTACATAACTAGGCAATTACAGCAACTGGAGTGACCTCAGAGGTTCTTCAAAAAGAAAATGCAGGGTGTAAGCAACATGTCCTATGCAGATAGACTAAAAGCCCTATCCCTTTACTTTGTCTCCTACCAATTATTAAGAGATGACCTATGCCTGACCTACAGGGCACTCACAAATCCAGCCCTGATGGAGCTGCTACATATCCACAAGACAAGGAGTATGAGGGTCACCTGATCTAGGGATCCATACTTAGTCAGCGGCACAAACAAAATATGCTGGAGAGACAGATATGTGTCTCAGAGATTGCCTCTTCTTTGGAACAGGCAATCTATTCACATTAAGCAGAGCCCTTCCCTGGCCCTCTTCAAATACAGTTTGGATAAATGGATGAGGAATTGCAAATTCAAACCTGGGGTAATGCCTATGTCCCTTATGGACAGAGAAAATCTGTAAGATATGCAATGCATAAGCACAAACTCATGCTATCCTCTTGCCCCTAGGGGCCATATATTGGTTATATTGGATATGTTTGTAAAGGCTCTTAAGCCATTAGCCTAGTAATCACCTATGAAACTATAAACCTATAAGGCACTAAACATGAGTTAATTAGATCATCAAAAAAGAAGACGGAGAACTAAAGGGTGAAAAAAGAAAAAATAAATAACACCACTTCATATTCATACATTCAATTAACAAATAACCTGCACCATCTGGTTTCCAAACAGAGAAGAGATACTGAGCCTGTTATTAGTTTTGCAGTCCTTTAGAACACTTACAATGATGTTAACCAATAGCCATATTTTGGGTGGCCACTTAGGGATGTACAAGACAAAAGCCTGGCTTTTAGCTAGGTTTTAATGGCCTAATGTTATGAAGGACATATAGATTTTTTGCGCAGCACCAAACACACAAAGGTTAAAACACTTTTGATACCTTAACTATTTTGGATATCTGGTCTGAATGAATAGCAATCGACATGTTCATATAACTTGTAAAATTATTCTAAGACCATCAATACATCCTGGTAATTGTAACTTATGTAACAAAATTTCTTGAGATAGTACCAGTCTGAATATTCAATGCAAATTCCATAACAAAGGAACCATTACTGTTTTTTTTCTATGGCAGGAATTCCCTGATCATGGCACAACATTCATGGCCAGAGTAAAGCTTTTTTTTTTTTTTTTTTTTTTTTTTTAAGTAAAACAAACGGACTGGTTAAGTGCATTGATAAAACTTTTAAGTCTCTTTTGTGAAAGGCTATATAAGTGGATGGGAAAAACTGGCAGCAATTGCTTCCACATCTACAGTTTACCATAAGAAAGTAACTATAGCCTCATGATTCATAGTATTTGATGTGCTGTATGTCCAACATTCACAAGACTTGCTAGATACAGCAAAAAGAACCTTGGGGGAGAAAAACATCTAAATTAAATATATAACAGACAACTGTTCAGACCGGCAGGAGAGGTAAGGAAGTATAATGTTTATCATAGCTTCACTGATAGAGTTGAAGGATAAAACCCAGACTTTGACCAAGATATCATGGGTTTGATTAATAGCTCAAGCACTTGGCATAATGATAGTAGAGGTTATGGGTGCCATCCTGAGGTGGAGGGGGTGGGGATTCCAGCTGGACTTATGTTGCCACTCCTGGATGCAACCCTCCTAGGAAGACAATGATAGTGTCAATGGGTGGGAACTAGTCCAGCAGTGGTCATGGTTGTGGCCAGACAAACTTGTGACTGCAGTCCATGATACTGCATATATATATATATACATATATATATATATATATATATATATATATATATATATATATATATATATATATATATATATATAATATACATATATATATATATATATATATATATATATAAAATACATATATATATATATATATATATATACACACACACACACACACACACACACACACACACACACACACACACACACATGTATATTTATTTATTTATTTGACATTTGTTTACTGGGGTGATCTGACTGGGTCTACAGAACCCATTGTCAGCAGAGGCTCGGGGAGAAAAGCTCCACATACAGTACAATACAAATACAGTGTAATAAAATACAATACAAATGACATTAGAAATACTATAAGAACAAACTGCTACAAGATGTTGTAATATATTACTACACATCTAGACAGTTCTATATAGTTAAAACACTGCAGACAATAATAGTCACTCTCACCATACATGATGTAGACATTGTCCAAAAAAGTAGTACGTAGGTAGTGCAATGTGTGACATTCACTGTAATAGTACAAGCAAAATAGAATGTTAGATTCAGTTAGCAAAATAACAGCTAGAAAGTTAGTGATGCAGATAGATAGTGAGACAGTTAAGAAGAATAAAAGCAATGAAGCCTGAGCAGTAGCTTAAGGATATGGTAGAGAAGCAGAGAAGGAGTTAGGAGAGCCTTAGGATCTTGCAGTCTGTGAGGGTTTGAAATGTGACAGAAAGAGGAAGACCTGAGCATTAGGTAGGCTTTATGCATGAGCAGAGCCATGTATTTTTTAGATGATTTTTTAAAGAGGCTTTGAAATGGCTTAGGCCAGCCATAGACCTGGAAGCTAGATGTAGTGAATTCCAAAGTATAGAGACAGAGTATGAATACAGAGAGTGACCAGGTTTTCTTGTGGGTTTTGAGGTAGCTAAAAGATTTTTGTCTTTTGATCATAGGGGTCGATTTAGTGTGTAAGGTGTGATTAGACTGGTTAGTGCAGGGCAGGCAGTAGGCTTGAAAATAAGGTTGTGCAAGGTAGATAGTTGAATAAAGGCAAGTTGGTTGGGGAGTTCAACTCAGTTTAATTCTAGGAGTGGTTTACTGTGGTGTGTGTGATATTCAGAGTTTGTGGCAAACTTTGCAATGTTGTTGTAGCACTGTTCCAACTTGCTTAGGGTAGAATTTTGTAAGTTAGTTAAGATAGGGGCACCATAAAGAAGGGAGGGAAGTGAAATGTTTTTGCAATGGTAGTTTTAGTTGCTGCAGTAAAGAAATGTCTGTTTCTATATAAGAGTCCCAGTTTTTGGTTCGTAGGTTCATAGGTTCATAGGTAGGTACTAGGCTATTGGCCCAAGGGCCTAAGTAAGCCTAGCCAACAAGGTTAGCTGGCTTACGCCACCCAGGAAAGTTATTTTCCTGTGCCCCGGTCAAGCAGAGCCACAGAAGTGATCCCCAGGGTGTATTTCCTATTTCCCAACCACTCATCAAGATTTTTCTTGAAGAGTGCTAATGAGGAACTTTGCTTGACATAGATGGGTAGCTTGTTCCAGAGTATGGGAAGTCTCTGGGACAGGAATCTATCCCTTCAGCATGTTCTGTTTATTGTGGTGACAAGGTTTAGGTCCCTTGGGTGTGTAGCTCAGAGGGATTTGGATTTCTTTAGGTGTAGCATGTCCAACAGCTCTGGGGTTGACATAGCTTTATATGTTAGGCAGAGATCACCTCAGAGTAGGTGACATACTATGGAGTAAAGCTGGAGTTTTTTGAGACAGTCAGTGTAGGACATCTGTTTGAGGCCAGTAATCCTCTTTGTGAGGTACTTCTGTGGTCTTTCCAGCTGCTGCAGATGTCTTGTGAGGTACATTCCAAAAGGGACATTGTACTCTAGAATGGGTCTAATGAGTATCGTGTAGAGGGAAACAATGACCTCTTTTTTCCTGGATGAGCACCCTTTTGTGATGAGGTGTGTCATGTAGAAGGATTTCCTGACTACTGTGGCGATGTGATTATCAAAGGACAGACTACTGTCCACCTAAGTCCCAAGGTCTCTTATCACACATTTGGCATTAAGTAGACTGCCAACTATCTGGTAGTTCATGGGTACAGAGTTCTTTCCAAAGGGGATGACAATGCACTTTTTGGAATTGAGCTTGAGGCCATGGCTTTGACACCAGGAATCTGTCTCAGTGAGGCCCTTCTGTAGGATGTCTACATCATTTGGGGACTCGACTATGGCTCCTAGTTTGCAGTCATCTGCGAACTTCATTAGCCAAAGGCCTTCTGTGTTAGACTGTACTTCAGAGAAGTAGATACCAAACAGGATAGGTCCCAGGACTGAACCCTGTGGTACTCCACTTGTCACCGGTTTAATGTCAGATTTGGAGTCTGTAGCTTTTACAGTGTGGGTTCTGCAGTGAGCCAGTTGGCAACCCATTTTGTGACATAGAGATTTATACCTAGTTTAGTGAGTTTAGCTATATTTCCAGAATGGGGGATGGTGTCAAAAGCCTTGGCGAGGTCAAGATAGGCTGTGTGAACCACCTTACCCTCGTCTACGGCTTTGGTGACTGCCTCAAAGAAGTCAATCAGGTTTAGTAGGCATGATCAGCCTTTCACAAACTCGAACTGGGTGGGGTCCAGAGTTTGGAGGTTACCAATGTCTTTGTTTATGAGTTCCAAGATGATATATTCCATTGCCTTACATACCAGGCTCATCAGGCTAATAGGGCAATAGTTCCCGGGATCAGTGGTGGCTCCCTCTTTGTGGAGTGGGATAACTGTTGCTGTGCGCCATTCAGTGGTCACAAAACCTGATGTAAGGCTATGATTGAACATGGTGCTTAGGTGGGGAGCCAATTAGTTCTGAAGTTCATGTAAAAAGCAGCCTGAGATGTTGTCCGGTCCCATGGATGCTGTGTTTTTGGCTTTAGAGAGTGAAGCTTTTACCTGCACAGTTTTGATTACAGGGACTCAGCATTCTTCCTGTAGAGATATGAGCCCTTTAGGGGGTGGGGGTGGGGGAGTAAAGTTAGCACTGAACCTATCTGCCAAGATGTTGGCAATATCAGTTGGTTCTGTAATTTGTTTTAAGTTTTCTTTATATTTTGCTGTATATGGGGGTCAAATGAAAGTTTATTGTCAATGATAACACCTAGAAGTTTTGTTTCCTGCACTATTTCAATGACAGTGTTGCCAGATGCAATGATGTTGAAATGATCAGTGACAGGGGAGGTATTTTGGGGATGAAAGAGTACTAGTTTTGTCTTCTTTGGATTAAGAAAGTGTTGGGCATTTCTTAGCCAGGATTTGACTGTAGTAAAGGACTGTTGAGTTTTTGAAAGTAGTTCTGGTAGTGATTGAGCAGTACAGATTATGATGGAATCATCAGCATGTTGAATGAGGGTCCCAGGGTGAAAGGCAGTGTGAAGGTTGTTTGTGAAAATGTTAAAGAGTAGGGGTCCTAGAATGGAGCCTTGGGGGACTCCAGTAGGGATGTGGAGAAAGGGTGAGAGTTCATTGGACCATTTCACTGCTTGTTTACGATCCTTGAGGTAGCTCTGAAACCATTTTACTGTGTTATGTGAGAAGCCTAGGTTAGACAGTGTGTTCAAAATTAAGGGGTGAGACACTGGGTCAAAGGCCTTGGAGAGCTCAAGGAATACTGAGGCTGTATAGCATCCTGCATCTCTGGCCTTATTCACGGTGTCTGTAAAAGATAATAGGGCTGCAGCTGTGCTGTGTCTAGGTCAGAAGCCATGTTGGGTTTTGGTTAAAAGGTTGTCTTGCAATAGATATTGCATTACCTGCTGATGGATACCTCTCTCTCGAGAATTTTGGATATCGGTGACAAGATGGATGTAGGACAGAAATTGGATGGATCAAAAGAAGTGCCTCCTTTGTGGACGGGGGTGATGTAAGATTGTTTCCATATGGTAGGTACTTCTGATTCAGATAAAGACCTATTTATAAGGATACTGATTGGGTAGGTGACTGAGTTAGCAGCCAGTTTGAGGAAGTATGGGGGGGGAGATTATCAGCTGAGATAGAGCAGGGTTTTCGTTTTTGTAGCAGTTTCTTAATGGTGTCAGTAGGTATGGGCTGAAATGAGAATGGGGTTTGTATGACAATTTTGTTGAGTAGGGGAGTTAGTTATGACAGGGTTAGAAGTAGTTGATGGCCTGGGCTTGGTGTCTGAATAGCCAAACTCTAATAAAGGCAAGGATACCTGGTGGTCAATGAAAGCCGGAGAACCAGATTTATCATACAAAAACTTTAATATACGCTTTCGTCAAGAAGACTTCATCAGAAACATTCATACCAACCAAACAAAACATTATATACCTCACAATTAATATAAAACACTCCATCAATTAATTACATCACCACATTAATTAAACTAACCATTTCATTAACCCCTACAATGCGAAAGAAAATGCCATTGTAAAATGTCTATATTTAAAATAAAATATATATTTTAGAATCCAGTTAAGGTGGATTGGCAGGTAAGATCTTTTTTGTATCTTCTGGGAGCATTGATAAGCTGAGAAAAAACATACAGATTTATATAATTTGTGGGGGAATTGGAAGCTATAGTTTGCCAATCTATATTTACATCTCCTAAGATTATTGTTTCAAGGTTTATTGTTTGGGATATCCAGGATAAAATATTTTCCAACACTGGTATATTGTTACCTAGTGGGATATATATTACAATTATGCAAATTATTTTTGCTGTATTGTGGTTCAAAAAGGAGATTAGTACCTCAGCACTGGAAAAGTGGGTCTATTACTGGTGTACGGTGTGATGTTGAGTGTATAGGGATATAGAAGTACTAGCCCTCCCCCTTTATTTTTAGATCTATCTCTTCTGGTTATTGCAAAGTTTGGAGGTATTATTAAGTAGTCTTTTATACTGGGGTGTAGCCATGTTTCTGTAAGGGCTAGTATGTCTGGTTTATTTTGATCAATCCAGGCATGCAGTAGGACTATTTTATTACATATACTTCTTAGGTTCAGTGTAAGTATTTTTAAATTTTTGGGGTTACGCTTTTGGTTAGGATTAGAAGGTGGGCCAGGGTTAGGATGTATGTTTTCACATTTGAGTAGGTAGATAATAAGGAAGGAGTACCATGGGAAGTGTTTTTTATCTGTAGGTGATGATACTGGTGTCAAGTGGGGTTTTGTAGGAGGTGATAAGGCCAGTTTGTGGCTTGAATAATATGGGAGGATATAGGGGAAAAGCTGAGAGGAGATATGTGAGAAACTGTAAGAGTAAAGATGCTAGGCAGATTAGGAGGAGCATGTCAACTGTAATAGTGGGTTTAACAATAGTAAAAGTGGTATTTATATGTTAGAATGTAATATCAGGTATATACAGAGATTTTGTTATCTAGTGATATGTGTGCAGCTGAAGGTAAGGTTGGAAATGTTTTGACTTCAGGGTGGGCTTTGACAATGTGGTTAGGTGTTTTGCCCTGTGGTTTGTAATATGGAGGGGTGGGGGAGATGTGACTGGTCAGTAGTACAATTATGGTACAATATTAGTTTATGTATATAATAGAAGAGAAGATGGTAAGCCTAGAGTTAATGTAAGACAGTCTGAGGCAGTGATAGCATTGTGGTGGTAAAAGAGAGTAAGATGCAAATAATTATATCAGGGGGGATGAGAATTCAAGCTGATGAATGTAAGAGGAAGCAGATAAGTTTGCTTAAATAAAAGTAGGTAAGGTGTGAATGAAATGTGGGTGTGGACAAGGTAGAGTTGTATATAATTGGATCAGAGGAATGAGGGGGAGTGGTTTGCTTGAAAAATGAGTAGAGGGGCTAGGGGAGGGTAGGATATGCAGGAAGGGCAGGGGAGTGGAGTGAGCGGAGTGAATGGAGGGGGAATGGTTTACCACCATAAACAATCAGTGAGACAGAATGTTCCTGAATACAAAGACAAACTGACCGAACTCTAAAAACTTGAACTGTGTCACAGCATCTAATTTTATAGTTATGGGCTTTTCAATGTCTTTTCCAGGGATCTATTGCACTGATAAGAGCAAAATATGCTGAAGTGTTAATGTAGCTTCACCTTCAGCAGTAAAAGGCCTATGAGTAAGTGGGAGTGGGGTGGGGATATCCTTCCAGCAGATTCAACACTACAAACAGAACACACTAGTGCATGACTTAACAAATTAAGTTATTAGTCTGAGTCTATGAATTTGTCTTACATACATTTAACTCAGTGTATTTTTGCCTTGTGAAATTTTGCAACTGCAAGTGAACTTCAGGTGTGCAAGTTCTTTAGGTAGTGGGTTGTTTCACTGGGAGAGAGAATGAGAGAGAGAGAGAGAGAGAGAGAGAGAGAGCAAGTTAATAAGACTATATTGATGGTTGAACTAGATTGGTACAGTACTATTTGTGTATACTCATCCACATTAAGTAACGTCTGGCAAACAAGAGTAGTGCACTATATTTCACAGTTGTGCATTTCACCTTTCTAGCCTTTAAACAGGATAATAAGAAAGCTTACTAGAGATATTTATAGGTATGCAAGGTTGTGATTACTATATCTATATCTATGTATATATACAGAGAGATAGATAGATAGATAGATAGATAGATAGATAGATAGATAGATAGATAGATAGATATACATATATAAAAAAATCAAGAAAAACAGTAGAGAGCATAAAACAAAATGTTTTTTTTTTCTCATGCATTTCAAGGTAGGATATAAGTTATTTGTATTATTACTCAGTACTGAAAACAAGTTTCTTACAAAGTAGCAATGGCATTTTAATATATGACATGAGTGAAGTAAACTACAAGGAATCCAGAACAATAATATAACATAAATGTTCTGAATATCAAGAGAGACACTAAAGTTTCTGTAGTGAGTTTGTTTGCAGAAAAAAATAAGGATGCCAAGAGCATATCCTGAAGTGAAAATATGGGAGATATTATTAATGTATCAGAAATAAGAAGCAAAATAATTTGTATTCTCTCATTATTTCTTTTGTTTCTTGACTTTGTCATGTTTACAGTGGCTATTTATAAGAGAACTCAGTAATGCTGCTGAAGATGGTACTATTAATAATGTCTGAGTGTGGAATAATGCTTAAACTCTTATGATAAAGTCATTTTGCAGTTAGCAGAGAAACTGACAAAACATATTATGCAGTTCGGTATTTCAGACTAATTTCTTTCAAAGTGAGTTGACCAAGGCAGAGATCTACCTGTTCATCATTAGATCAAGTGAAACTGTAATTATTCCTGGCCTATATTAAATCATAAAACTAGCCAGTCATCAAATGGCATTTCATTGGAGATGCCATTCATCGAACCCCCACACTCCCTACTAATTATATATACCAGCTCTAAGATCGCAATATGTGAGATCAGTCAGAGCAGTTCGACAAATGGCATGTTCAATAAAATGCCATTTGAAATGCCATTCGATGATCTGTTCTTCTGATGAAATAAAAGGGAACCATTATTACACATTACGTTTCTTTGTAGTGCCAATCAACAAGCCATTTTTTATTGTGCTATGGTTCTGCTGCATGTCATTGAGTCAAGATTTTGATATGCCTTGGTTTTGTTAATGTGCAATACAACAAATGTTTTATTATTATTATTATTATTATTATTATTATTATTATTATTATTATTATTTCTTATGTTTTATTTTTATTTGCATTTGGTTGCTGAGAAGGTCCAATTGGGACATGCAGGACCACTTTTCAGCAGAGGCCTGGGGATGAAAGCACCAGAAGAATATGTAAAAGAGAAGCTAACAAAAAGGTACCAGGAGCTCAAAATAACACCTTGAGGTCTCTGGGCAATTAAGAGTCCATCTATTCCCTTTTACCTGTCTGAAGAGGAAGAACTAGTGTTTCATGACAGGCGGGTAGTGGCTGCACAGCACCACAGCTGCGAGTGGGTGGCTATATTAGTAAAGAGGGATACTCTCAAATGACATAAACTTAAAGAAGAAACTAAAAAGATATGTGCATATATTATTAAAGAATCATCTAATTCTGCTTTGGAATCTTTCCTGCAAAGTATGAATGATCATTTGTCTTCATATGAAAAGGATTTGATCAACAGGAAAAAGAATAAATTGCAGAGACCTCCAAGACTACGACCGGAAAAGACATTTGTTCTAACATCCAATGAACAACCGAGACGTCAGTGGTTAAGGTTCCAAAAGGACCAGGAAATGCAGCCTTTGCGTTCCAACAGTTTTGTCTCTGGGGAGAGTGCGGTGTCTTCCACAGATGAAGGAGATTTTGAAAATGAACAGTTTCCAGCATTACCCAAACCATACAATGGAGAATATTTTCAAAAATCATTTTGGGACTCTACAGGGCCAAGAAATGTAAATAAGAAGTGCTCATGGCATGGACAGAACCCTAATAGGGAACAGGGGTATGGTTCCCACACAAAGAGAAGTAAATGGACATATTAGCAAGGTATTGCAAAATGTTTTTGCTGATAATACATAAGTCGTTAATTTGTCTGGATATTTTTTCATTGATATAGAAATGTCAGTTTTGAACAGGGGTTTAAAATTTATTCCCTCTGTTTTACCTAGATTGTATGAGTTAAAAGGAGATTTATTTAGACTAGTAAGTAAAAAGCTTATGATAGATTTTTTTTTTAATGCTACTAATATCATAGAACAAAAACAGTTATTTGATGACACAGTTTCAACAAATGAAGATAGCTTTTACTCTTGTGATTCAGATATGGAAATTAATGCTTATTGTACTTTAGACACTATGGAAGTTTCCTGTAGAAGGATGTTTATTCCGCCATTTAAGAATGAAAACATTCAGCGATTTTATTATGCATGTAATCTTGTCCTTGAAAAAGAAGTGAATGAATTTTATAAAAACACAAAGGCATTTAATACGAGTAAAAGAGAATGGGATGCATTGAAACAATTGAGTAATAATGACCAACTAGTATTCAAACCCTCAGATAAAGGAAGAAAGTTAGTAGTGATGTGGTCCCATGATTATTTTAAAATGTGTATGGAACATCTTAAAAATGAGCAGGTTTATAAAAAGTGGATATGGCGATTTATGAACAAGCAAACAAAGAGTATGAAGGCTTATTACATAAAGGGGTATGCTTAAATTATTTCACAGTTTCTGATGTAACAAATACGTTTTCTAGTAGGAACAGTACTATGGCAACATTTTTCTGTGTCCCTAAGATACATAAGGACATTAAGAATCCGCCAGGGCAGCCTAGTGTATCAGCGAGTGGTTATTTCACTCATAATTTAGGATGTTTCCTACATCATTTTCTGTTAAAGGAAGTAATAAAGCTACCCTTATACATCAAGGATTCTTTTGACTTTTTGGAAAAGTTAAGAGATACAGCATGGGAAGAGGGAATGTACTGGTGTTAGATGTAGTTATCCTCTATACGAAAATTCAACACAAATTTGGAATGGAGGCCTTAGACTATTTTCTAGGAGACAGTCCTAGAACTCAATATGTTAAAGAGCTTATCCATTTTTGTTTGACCAAAATATTTTTTAATTTGACAATAGCCTGTACAAACAAATACAGGGGACAGCCATGGGGGAGGTTTTTGTCCCCATGTATGCCAATCTTTTTATTGGCCTTGTAGAACGCACTCATTTATATAGAAGTATTTTCTATAAAAAATATGTAAAGAAGTATTTTAGATTTGTTGTTGATCTTATTTTCATTTGAAAAGGTGGACAAGATGAGGTACAGTCGTTTATTAAATATTTAAATGAAAATAGATTTTTTTATGAGATATGATGGTATACAAGAAGGTACATTGGTTAACTATTTGGACATTTCTTTAGAAGGTTTGAATAGTGGGAATATAAAAGCCAGGATATTTAGGAAGTTTGAACAACCAAATTATATGTTACATGCTTCTAGTTGCCATCCTGAGCATACCCTGGTATCTATTCCCTATGGTGAAATTCTAAGAATTAGCAGATTATGTAGTGATGCACAGGACCGTGAATTGGAAGCCAATAAGGCAGCAGCTATGTTTTTGAACAGGGGCTATGATGAAAATTTAGTTAGGGATAGTTATAACAAAATAATGAAAAATAAGAGTAATGTTGTAGGATCCATAAGAGGCAATATTAATAAGAAAAAAATGTCATTAGTCTGGTTCAGAAAAAAAATATTTTTTATGTTTCAAAATATACTTTGCTTTCAGTTACACAGGAAAAATTGTTAAAAGATTATTGGTACATAACCAGAAGGGAGGTTGCTTCCCTTAGGGATGTTAAATTAAGGTTTTCTTACCAGAGGGGATGTAACCTTAAAGATTTATTGGTATATGGGACATGCAAGAAACCCCTGGAGAACAGAATAAAGGAAATAGGAGTTAAAGGTACTAAGCCCTGTGGAAGTTGTATCATCTGTAGTTATGTAGTGGTGACTTTTAACACAATCAATGGAATAAAATTTTAGGCACAGGGCTTTTTTACATGTAAAACTGTGGGTATTATTTATGCTCTTAAGTGCCCCTGTGGAAGCTATTATATAGGGGAAAGTAAGATAAGTCTAGGGGAAAGAATTAAGGAACATATTAGGAATGTTAAAAATAATAAAACAATTAGTCCAGTAGCAGAACATTTTAATAAGGTGCACCAAGGAAACCTTATTTTTTATAAGTGATTGTTTTAGAGCAAATTAAATCAAATTTCTTGAGTGAAGATAGTGTTAAGTATTTTTTAAGAAAGAAAGCATCAATTTTTATATTAAAATACAATACACTCCAACCAAAGGGCATGAATAAGGAGTGTAATTGGAAATGTTTTATATAAAGTGTATTTTTTAAGAGAAAACCTGTTTTAGTAAATAATTGATTATATTATTGAATAATTGTTTTATTAATTAGATGATTGTTTAAACTTTTTTGTATAAAAGAAATTTATTTTAGAGGTGAGTTTACTCTATAAAGGCTATTTTTTAGCCGAGGCGCTAAGAGAATTGATATGGTGTGTAAATAAAAGGTTTTTGTTTTTGAGGTGTATCGGTTCATGGTTTTACATGGTGGATTACAGTTTTACTTTTTTCTGTGGTTTTAAAAGCTTACAAAAAGATTATGGCAAACAATATTTATAGTATAGGGATTGCAGATTTGGCATAGACTAGAAGGTAATACATATAAAGTAATTGCTACCAACATCTGTACCAATACACATAAAAGTAAATAGCTAAAGATAAAATAGCTTCCTGGAGAATAGAGTGGCAATGCAATAGCATAAGGAGATAATCTGAAGATAAATTTGTATCAGCATCTGCAACAATATTCTCAAAAGAAATACAAAGTGTTAAAACTATATCCACTGTAAATATATTGGGAAAGTGGTCAGATAAGGAGAAGTTAGTTAATGCAACATTGGCATACATATTTGTTGGTATAAGATGAAAAGGTCAATTATAATGAGAAAGCTATCATACGGGTGTTAAGCAATATGGCATAAAGAAAGACTAGGATATGCAGTTGAAAAGGTATTACATATAAAATACAAGCAGAAATAAAAGTTGAAAGATCATACTATAGATAGAGTAGGCGAGAAGTCCTTGTCAAAGAATGAAAAATCAAAAAAGGAGAACTGGACTTAAGAATGTTTAGCTAGGGTAAGCCAATTGTGAGAGAGAAAGAAAGAAAGAAAGTGAGCAGGTGTAGAGGAAGAAAAAGAAATTAAGAGTTAATGTTCACAGAGTTCAAAAGTTGCTGAAATGTATAAAGATGTAGAGACTTGAGTGCAAGTGCTAGTAAGAGTGGATTACACTGTTAATCTTCAAGGTCATAGCTACAAAAAAAAGAGGTTCAAGGTTCTCATCAAAAGTTATAAAAATAGCAAAAATCTAGGGTTACTGATGATGAAAGGAGAATATTTGTGGTTTGAGAGATGGAACGGTGTTTGGGGGAGGCAACTAATTGACCAGAATAGGAAGAGCAGGACCAAACTTTAGAGTTAAGAAGACGAGAGCAGAGATTTTTTGTAGCTGTTTTTAGCTTTTGCCTGAGAGCAGATGGCATGGGGTTCGAGAGTTTGGTCACATGGCACAAGTACAAGGCTTCCCAGTGTGCATTTGCCTCCTTGTCTTGGTAAGCAATCTTTAGTATGGAGTTTAGACTTTAATAAAGGGAATATAACAGTTGGAAGAAGGTAAATGGAGGATTATGGAGCCTCATGTGAAGATAGATATATGCTGCATACTGAAATAATGCTGATGAAGCAGAAAATAGAAGGATGTTGTAACATGGAACAGAAGAGTAATTGTGAGAAGAGTTACAGAAGCTGGATTAAGGAAAAAATGTAACTAAGTAAAATATAAGGTAATTACTAGTAATAAGAAAAAGGAAATAAAGATGTCAGTTGATGACAATTCAGCGACAAAATACATACAATAGAAAGTATAGTGGCAACAGTAAATAAAGCAAGAACATGGGACCAGGGCATGTGTAAGAGTTTACACTCTCTAGGTGATCAGCTGATGATATTATTAACCAGTTCTGTAAGGGTTTATTTGGTTATAAACCAACAGAAATTCTAACAAAAAATCAGATGGAGGGGTTATGATAGGGATTAAAGATTGTTATGAGAGCTGTGATTATTACAGCTATGAAGAGGATGAAGAATGGAAAAGCTGCTGGTCCAGATGACATACCAGTGGTAGCATGGAGGTGCTTAAGAGAAATGGCGGTGGAATTTTTAACCAGATTGTTTAACAAAATTTTGGAAAGTCAGAGGATGCCTGAGGAGTGGAGAAAAAGTGTTTTGGTACCTATCTTTAAGAATAACGGTGATGTGCAGAGCTGTAGTAACTACAGAGGGATGAAATTGATCAGTCACAACTTGAAGTTATAGGAAAGAGTAGTGGAACCTAGGTTAAGAAGGGAGGTGATGATTAGTGATCAGCAGTATGGTTTCATGTCGGGAAAGAGCACTACAAATATGATGTTTGCTCTGAGAGTGTTGATGGAAAACCATAGAGAAGGTCAGAAGGAGTTGCATTGTGTCTTTGTGGACTTACAGAAAGCATATGACAGGGTGCCTAGAGAAGAGTTGCGGTATTTTATGAGGAAGTCAAGAGTGGCAGAGTAGTATGTAAGAGTGTTGCAGGATATGTACGAGGGCAGTGTGACAGTGGTGAGGTCTGGGGTGGGAGTGACAGATGCATTTAAGGTGGAGGTAGAATTACATCAAGGATCAGCACTGAGCCCTTTCTTATTTGCAGTGGTGATGGACAGGTTGACAGACGAGATCAGACAGGAGGCCCCGTGGACTATGATGTTTGCAGATGACATTATGATCTGTAGTGAGAGTAGGGACCAGGTTGAAGAGACCCTGGAGAATGGAGATATGCTCTAGAGAGGAGAAGAATAAATATCAGCAGGACTAAGACAGAATATATGTGTTTGAATGAGAGGGAGGATAGAGGAATGGTGAGGATGCAGGGAGTAGAGTTGGCGAAGGTGGATGAGTTTAAGTACTTAGGATCAACAGTCCAGAGTAATGGTGAGTGTGGAAGAGAGGTGAAGTCGAGAGTACAGGCAGGGTGGAATGGGTGGAGAAGATTGTTAGGAGTGATTTGTGACAGACAGGTACCAGTAAGAGTGGAAAGGAAGGTCTACAAGATGGTAGCGAGACCAGCTATGTTATATGGCTTGGAGACAGTGGCATTGACAAAAAGGCAGGAGTCAGAGCTGGACATGGCAGAGTTAAAGATGGTAAGATTTGCACTGGGTGTGACGAGGGTGGACAGGATTAGAAATAAGTATATTAGAGGGTCAGCTCATGATGGATGGTTTGGAGACAAAGCCAGAGAGGCGAGATTGAATTGGTTTGGACATGTGCTGAGGAGGGATGCTGGGTATATTGGGAAAAAGATGCTAAGGATGGAGCTGTCAGGTAAGAGGAAAAGAGGAAGGCCTAAGATAAGGTTTATGGATGTGATGAGAGAGGACATGCAGGTGGTTGGTGTGACAGAGCAAGATGCAGAGGACAGGAAGAAATGGAAACAGCTGATCCACTGTGGTGACCCCTAATGGGAACAGCCGAAAGAGAAGAAGAAGAAGAAGAAGAGAAGAAGATGAGAGCTGTGATTATTACATGTTCAGTGATAACACCAATACTATAGCTTGTGCAGCTGTGACACTAAAGAACATTTTGGAAGATATAGCAATTGTTAGAGTGTATAGACCACCAAAGTCAAGTTCTGATGACTTAGAGAATTCATGCATTTCTTGCATTCAGCACTGGAGTGAAGAATAATAGCAGTTGCCGACTTAAATTTACCAGAAGTAGATAGGAATGATATAGATTCAACAACATCAGTAAGGCAGTCATTTGCAAGATGTTTTCAGGAACAGCAGTTGTTTCAGATTGCACAAAAATCCTACTAGGGAATGGAACATACTGGACATGTCTTGTGCTCGAAATTAGTGTTACTCCATGTCAAGTTTTACACTGTTGATATGAAAATGATTGTGGGGTTATAAAGGTTAATTTGTTGTTAGATAATTCTGTCAAACTGAAATCCTAACTAATACAGAGAAGACAAACAACATGGAAGCAAACTAATCTCTATGTAAAACTATTGCAGTGATGCATTCAGAGAAAAAAACTGCAGAAAGAATGTAGAGTATTTTGAAAGAAAAATTGTTTGAATGCAAAAAATCAGAACAAAATGTTTAACATCAGGATCTAGGCATACAATGTTAGGGTAGTGTATTTCCATAAGATACTTGATTAAGGTGAGAGGCAAAACATATAAGAAATAGAAAACAGATGGAATGACTTTGAAAACTATAATAAGCTGGACAGACAAATTAAACACATTGTGAGACAAGAAAAATTTGAAGATAATTTATATAAAAATCTTGAGCATAATAAGAAACCATTGTATAGATACATATAATATGGTAGGAGTAAATACATGAAAATTTATAAACTGTGTATAGATTTTAAAATGTATTCTCAGACACAACAGATTATAGATATATTTATAAAATGCTATGTAAGACAATTTGGCTTTATAAAGGTGGTGATAAATTGCTCTAATGATATCCATTTAACCTCAGATACTGAAATTAAATTAAAGTATATTGAAAAATAACTATGCAAACTGGATCCAAACAAAAAGTGGAACACTTTAGCATGAAATTATAGTACCATTATATCTACCATTTACTAGGTCATATAAATATGGGGATGTTCCTCAAGACTGGACACTTGCACTTATTAAACCTGGCTATGAGGGAAAAAGGGAGGTGGACAAACCCAGAATCTTTCAGAGCCTTAAGTTTACTTTCATGCTGTGGAAAAATAATGTAGAAGGTTATATTAGATAAATTACTGTCAGAAAAGAATAGGTTGGGACTTGAAACCATACAGTATATCAGAATGAATATGTTCAAAAGAGATCTATTGCCATCTGTAAAATGATGTTCGATAACAATATAATAACAGCTATGAATGAAAAAGTGTGATATGTTGTAATGATACTTTTAACATCAGCATTTGATAGGGACATACACAAACACTGATAAAAAATTCGAACTAGGTATTGATGTACTCTTGATAAAATGGATAGCTACATGCCTTATGAATAGGACATAGCAAGTATCATACAGCAACTGGGCAGGTGAAATTCAAGGTTTCTATCAGTGTGTCCTAAGCCTATACTTGTTTAGATTGTATCTTTTAGATCTATCTTTTTCATTTGATGTGTTCTACAGTCTGTATGCAGATGATTTGAACATAGGTAAACTGATTACTTGTACTACAGATACAGGGTGTCTGCAAAAGAACTTGATTAAATTGACTATTTGGGCATATGAGAATAATATGGTGATACATGCATCAAAAGCTAAGCATATGAGATTTGGGAGACATACATTGAAAGTTGAATATTTAATACATTGCATAGTGATTGAAATTGCAGACTCATTTAAGGACCTGGGTATATTGATAGATCGCGTTTTGAATTTTTCTAATCATATCAATCAATTGGTTAATGATATTTTTAAAAATATATGTTGTATAAAAATTTTATGAAGTCTACGAAATCAGAAATAATGAAGTCATTGTTTGTTAGCTATATTAGATCAAACTTGAGTATGGAATAACAATATGGAAACCTTATAAGAAAAGAAGCATGAATAAATTGGAAAGAGTACAGCAGAAATATACCAAGAACTTTCATGGATGTTATTATGAAAGATTAAAATATCTGAACTTTTACAGTGTCCCATACAGATAAGAGGAGAACTTATTCAGTTATCTAGGGCATTTAGAGACAACTACCTCTGGGAGTGTTTGTGGTTATCAAAAAGTAACAGAGAATCATCAGACAACATATGCAGAAGAGTCTATAGAATGAAAAGTTTACTAGTTGTTTCTCTGAAAGAATGCTAATGCATAGAATAAACTACCAAATTACATTAAAACAAGCACTGGTTTAAATATTTTTTAAAAGCCAGGACACTTATTATGGGAACAACTGTTTTGGTATATTGGAAGACTGAAAGGGCATTATTGTCTGTGCTTGAAATATTTGTATGTTTGTATGTATGTATTTATGTATGTTATGTATCACTGATATTTAAATAAAGACAGATGAAGAGGAGAAAAGCTGGTACCAGTACTACTGAAAACAGTAGGACGTAGCAGTTGAAAGAATGGTCTTTATTAACCACAATTAATATACATCAGTCATGCATTCAATCATTCATTCTCTCATTCTTTAGTATCTAATGTACATTGTTTCTGGTCATGGGTGGAGGGTGCCTGAATCTATTCTGATAAACAATGAGCATAAGGCAAAGAAGCAATCCTTGAATGGAAGTCAGTCCATCTTTCAGATTGTTTACTCACACAAATATTTTCAGCATACACAATTTTGAGCACATAAGGAGGATTGTTCATTGGATCTGTCAATCTGACTCTGAATATGGAAGGAAACCAAAGCTAAACTAGCCCGGTCAACAAATGTAAAATAAAAATAATAAACAAAATAAAATAAATAAACCCATGCAAATAAATGTATAACATATAGTATCTTTGGAAAGCCTACTGTTTGTTGGCAATCAGTTGATCAATGCTCAGAAAGTCATTGCAGGAAGGTTGCCAGTATCATATTGTTTTCTTAAGACTGTGTTCCTATTCTCCAAGTTTGAGCGATCTTGGGGTTGTGCTATATAGTTCAAGAGTGTGGGGGAGTGTCCCCATGTCAGATGTGCAGAGGAACGTGATCCTTATTTTGAGTGTTTTTTTCCCAATGTTTTAGATGTTTTGGGATTAAAAAATTGTGTATCTATTAAATGAGATACGATTATTCATAATGCACACAGCGTCCATAGAGCAGCCATCACAGATGAAAGTATAGCATCAAAAACCAAGATCTACGAGGTAGAGGTGTTAACCCCTGCACCAGTATACTTAATAACATTTACCTGATAAGTCAAATCAGTCACTTCTACTAAGCAAACAGATAGGCTCATATAATCATACTGCAATAAATGCCAGATGTCAACAATATTATAATGCACTGTGAAGTAATACTAGTAACACAAGAACATTCCCAGCAGAATGATGCAGTGGTGAAACAGTTCATGTGTTGGATGAGATGGAACCATACATGAATTTCATAGTAGACCAAATCATTATTCAAATCTGGAGGAAAATAATATTTTAGTGTCGTAACATAAACAAAATATGTGCTTGAATTCATAGACAATCAACACTATGCAAGGGCAATATGCAAGATTCTTACCAATGAACAGCTTTGTACCTTTTCACAGGTGTTAGTTTCACATCTGTGCAGCAGTTTGCATAATGCAGCACTTGGCACCTACAAATGAGTGTGAAAATAAATATAAATGTTCATGCATATTAAAATTAGTTCATTATAACATGTAAACAAAACGGATTTTATCTACTCAAGTAAAAGTTCCTGACTTTCCCTCTTCCTCATCTACCAGTGTCTTACTTGTTCCCCTTGTAGGTTTCCATCTATTTGTGCTTCCTCTTTCCTACTGCCTTATGCACTCTCTCTTCCTCAGCTTTATAGTATCGATAGTTGTGTGATTTCTGACACCTCATAGGCAATATTCATGTTTTGCATTTCAAGGAATTGTTACTGTTTGCATTTTACTAGCATGGTATTTCAGAAGCTAATGGCATTACCGCTATAAGCCATTTGTATTCTACATTATCTCACCTTATACTATCATGACATTTCTGGAGCTAAATATATTACCACTGCACATCACTTGTGTTGTATAAGATCTCATCTTACAGTATCATGGCATTTCAGAAGTTAAGTGCACTACCACTATGGAAGGTTTCTTAGCTTGTTTGCATTATTCTTCTGTGCTACTTGCCATGAGATCTATACAGCTAGCCCTGCTGATCTGCTATACTGCTAATCATTACCATATCAGAGCTGACTACGGTTGAGTGTTTGAAGTCCTAGGGATTAAACACTCATGTGTAAATAGCATTTCTCATACTGTGTAACATTGCCTTCCTATCCATATATCCTAGCTGATATGTAGTCAGTCCATGGGATTCAGTAAACTTCATCTAGACTTTATGCAAAGCCTACACTGAGTTTGCATGTGTGCTTGGTGATGCAAGGTGAGCAGCAGTATCCATTGCATATTCATGATGCACACCATGTTTAAACATAAATAAGTGCAATTTTGTGTCTGGCAACAGTGTTGCTGGGCAGGAAACCATGTAAAACAACACAGATAACAAACCTGTTTACCTCACAGCACAGTAGGTCAGTGGGATTGTGTGGAATGCCACAATGATTAGCAGGGCTTAACATATAGTTATGTATATGGTCAAGACACAGTACAGGACAGAGTATACAGAGAAAAGTATTATGAAATCCCATTCCAGGCATTTTGTGTCAAAGTTGTGTAAATAATCTGTAAGGGTATATGGACTGCTATGTAAAATTAACACTCAGGGGATGTGTGTGCATTGACTAGGGACATACAGATGAATTGTTGGAATGAACACAGGGAAAGAGGATAGGTAAAACAACCTAATGTACAGCAGATCAGGGCATGTCAATGGAAGACAGTTGTAGCAGCAACACCAATCACATATCAATATGGTACAGTACAGACTGCACAGTGAAAATGTATATTATGTGACTGTCACACAGGGTGACATAACAATAGGGAAGATATCTGTGCGAGATAAGCATCCTTACATGAACAATGCAGAGGACATATATCAGGGATATTATATACAACTGGGGTAGAATGCATATTGTGAAGTGATGTAAACTGAATTGCCCAAATATGAGTGTAATCTCAGCAGAAGTCTCCAGCAAGTAGTACTCAGGTAAAGGCTCATGAAAAACAGTAAAAGAAGCATGCATAATCAGGGACAATATCACAATAATACCACCACTGATCCCATGTCTCTAACATAACATGTGATTTAGAGTGATCACAGATGGTTCAGCACAAACACAGTCATACAACTATTATGACATGTCTGCACTCTGTGAAGGTAATTATGCACACTGCCCTGACACTGTAACCTCTGCTGAAGGTGTTATGAGGGACACTGCTATACTACACTGTCACAAATGTTACTCATGCCATCAGTGTTGTCAAGCAGCTATGTATGTACTGTGAGCATCATTGGAGCAGGTATCACACATGCATCTAGTGTAACAAATTGATGGTGGTTCTGTACTATCATACCTTAATGTTTATGCCACAAAAATACCTAAGTATGGCCAATAAGATGTGTGACAAGTTACTGTGACAAAGGTGGCACATTTCAGTTATACATCACTGGAAAATGCATAAGGAGGTACATGAAGAAGGGGGCAATGCACTCAGTTATTGATGTGATGAAGGCTGTGAACTATGGCGGTATTATGGTCTCTGATGTGGATGTCTTTCACATACTCAGTAGTCGTGTTATATACAAGGGAGTAGTCAGTATTTTGGCCACATGCTGGTGGATGTTCCACATACCATCTACCCCAGGAAATAGGTCACATACCTATTGGTCTGATTATAGGGTGTGACGTCCACATTATCCTTGGGTTGTGTGTTTGTTTTCCTGACATAAATCTGCCCATGTTTTTGTTTCATTGCAGATGTTGTCATGGCTGTGGCAGCAATCTTTAGTGTGTATTGATACTGTATTACACTAATATCACAGTTGGAGTCAGTGGTTGCACAGATCTGTAGTCCTTCAGGCAGCTGTTTGGACACAGGATGTGTATGTATCTGTGACATCTGTGACTTAAATAATGGACAGGAAAGGGCCTAGTAGACAGCCCTGATGTATGGACAAGATGACTGGACAGGAGATATAGGTCACTTCACACATTTCAACATATTTAGATGCCATGTATGTCATACAGTGGTCTCCCCACTTGGTGATATAGGTGTTTATGACCACATCTGACAGTGCTGAGTTAATACCTCACTGTAGATTTGTGTTAAATGCTTTGGGCTTGTCAAGTTCAAAAGGATGATAGTGTTGCCATCATGCATGCCCTTGATGACATGTAACAGACTTAACAGACATGATGTAGCATTAACAACTCAAGAGTGGTCTTTTGCACACAGCCAGGATATTACTAGTGTCTATTTAGAAAAGGTCCATGGATGACATGTCGGTCTACCTCACAGAAGAGGAGAGTCAGGATGTGTCTATATATGCATGCGTTGGGTGTTGTCTCCTAATCTCCGATGGATGCATGTTGATTTACACCCTTCTATAGGAACATAGTCTGTGTGTAGGGTCTGTTGAAGTGTTTATTTAACCATGTCAGAAATGTGTATGTGCTGAGTCATGCTATAGGCAATCTGTGATGTTGTCACAGCACATTGCTTCTACGTGATAGGCCTGGATGAAGGTAAGACAGTGCATAATGCCTAGCCTGAACTTGCCTTTGGTTTGGGCACATTCACCCATGCAGGTATCACTGAGAAACTCTCCCAGCAGGAGATAAACTCTTACATCACTAGATGGTTAACCAATTGGTTAACCAACAGAAAACATAATGTGAAATTTGGTGAATCAACCTATACCAGCATAGTTGTCACCATTTCTGTACCCCAGGGATCTGTACTTGGTCCTTTATTGTTTACTGTTTGGAAACTATGTCGCTATAGTTCAGGCTAAAGTATACGGCCTTTGGCTTTACACATTTGCTGATTCTTGCATACTGTGTGCAATCACTGAGTTCACCAATGATGATACACTAAAGGAGAGGTTAACACAGACAAATGATTGGTAAGAAACCCACATCATCCGCAAACACATGCAAAAAATTGTCCTTCTGCAAAGTGGAATTCCCTACTAATTACAGCATTGACAACAGTCCCAATATGCTGGCTGAAATCCAGTGATGCAAGACCTGGGAACACACGTAGATAGCAATTTGAATTCGACCACTAAGTGTTCACACTGGTATTGCATGCCTATGTTGTGCACATAACAAGTCATGCCATGGTATTCAGAACTGAGGATTATAGTACTCAAACCTCATCAGAAAACTAATAGAGTATAATGCTCTATTTTGCATGTATCTCACCAGACACATGCAGCAGCTGAAGAGACAAAAGGGGGTTCTGACAAAGAAAACACTGGGCCTACAAACCATGCCATGATGTATGTGGCTAGACTGAAAGTCATATCACGGGAATCTGTATCATATATGATGAGGTGACTTCTGCTTAGCCTCCATGCCAGTCACTGACCCTGCCCTGCTGGGAATACTGCACATCCACAAATTAAGTCTAGCTGATGACTTCAGTAGTGTCTGATGATGAGATTATGGAACTAACAGTGTCGCACATGCTGGTGTAAAAGGATATCTGTAAAAACAGCAAGTGCACAAACACAGACACACACAACCTAGTTAACTGCAGTGAGAATAGAACCCCTACTTATCTAAGGTACGCAAATTACAGAGCTCTGTATTTAAAGCAAGCCCCACAGCTCAAGTCTGACTTGAAGTGTCTCAGACAACACTTCATAGTTGATGATATCAACAGTGTCTGGTGAGGAGAATATGGCAATAACAGTGTCCCAAATGCTGATGTAAAAGCTTCTCTGTAATGTTAAGCAAGTGTGCAAACACACACACACACACACACACACACACACACACACACACACACACACACACACACACACATACACACACACACACAATTGACTCCAGTAAGAACAGAAACCTCTACCTGTCTATGAACACAGACTACAAAAGTCAGTACTTTACTCAAGCATCACAGCACAAGTCTGACTTTTACAAGGCTGTAAAACAACTTATAGTGGATAACATCAGCAGTAGAATCTGGAGTGAAACTGTTGGGTGTAGGCATGAGCAAGTGTTAAATTGCTCTCGATCCATAGGAGTGGAATGATAACTGTAGGATACACAATTATGCTCTTCTAGCAAGATAGATACACACCCACAGTTGACTGCAGTGAGAACAGAACCCCCTACCTATCTAAGTAGAAAGGCTGCAGAATTCAGTACTTTACCCAAGCACCACAGCACAAGTCTGTTTTTTATATGGCTGCAGGTTAACCTATAGTGTATGACATCAGCAGTAGATTTGGGAGAGAAGATGTTGGGAGACTTGCATAGGTTCATCAGTTCATAGGAGGTTACTAAGCTTTACAAGCCTAGCCGTATTAAAACCTGGGTACCCTTATTGACCAGAGTTAGATGGTCATTGTTTGAGTGATTTTGTGATCAGCACCGATGGTCGCTGTCCATGAGGCGCATAGGTGCCACCCCTGAGGGGAATTTGCGGTCACCCATCCAGTTGTCAAGGTTGGTCTTGAAAAGGGTCATTAAGGAACTCTGCTTCACATGCAGTGGGAGCCTATTCCATTTGCTGCAGGTGTCTGGTGAGTTACATAGAGAAGGGAGCACTCTACTCAATTAGTGGTAGAGTACAGAAGAGCTATGACCTCCCTGGACTTGGATGCAATGGCCTTATTTATGAGGTGTGCAATGCAAAATTATTTTCTTACCACTATGGACACATGGAGGTTTAAGGTTAGATTGCTATTAACCTGTGATCCCACGTTTCATACCACTGTTTGACCTTAGAGGGTGCTATGTATATCATAATTAGCAGGGGCTATTTCTTTACCACAGAGGGCAATGAGGCAATTTTTTGTGTTAACTTTCAATCTGTGAGTTTGACAGCATTCATGTGTCTGTGGCAGCCCTTTCTGCAAAATGTTGACATCATTGGGGGACTATAGATGATTGCTCCCAGTTTACAGCCTTCTGCAAACTTGGTAAGCCACATCTACCTTCACCTGAACTTCATAGAAATAGTTTCCAAACAGTAGAGGGCCCAGCACAGATCCTTGTGATACTCCACTGGTAACTGGTCTACTGGTAAAGGTGGACTCCCCAACTTTAACAGTGTCCATTCTGTCAGTGAGCCAGTTGGCTACTCATCTAGTAATGTATAGGTTAATTACCAGATGGGAGAGTTTGTCTATAATACCTGAAAGGGGGATTGTGTCAAAGGCCTTGGCTAAATCAAGATAGGTGGTATGTACTGTTTTCCTTCCTCCAGGGCTTTGATGAAATTCTCAAAGAAGTTCACTAGGTTAAATAAGCAAGATCTAACCTTGACGTAACCAAACTGGGTCAGGTCAAGAGTTTTGAAGGTCACCTACAGTATGTCCTTGTGGGTAAGGTCCATGATGATTATTTCTATAGCCTTTCAGATAAGGCTGGTTAGACTTATGGGTTGATAGTTCCCAGGGTCATTTGATGTATATGTAGGCATGTTAAACTATGAAGATATTTATAGTTCTGCATTATCAGATTGATGTGCATCATAGTTATAGTTCTGTGTTACCAGTTTGATGTGCATTGTATACCACACAACATCTGTTATTAATTTATGTAGTGTAGTTGATATATTTATGAACAAGTGCTGAGATATCAGGGTTGCAGTGCATGGGAGGAGGCAACACATGGAGGCATTATAAATACGTAACATATTGTTAGATAGGGCCTGCTGTTTGTTATGTTTCCCTATGTAATTTCATGGAATAAAGTGTAAATGGACAGTAAACAGCATTAATACATGCTAATGGTGACTTTGCATAGCACAACAGTGAGCAGAGTGTTTGCATGATGGTTGGCAAAATGTTTCCGCATGCAAGATACACATTTCCATTACTTTCCCTGTTTCTGCATAGTTAACCAGTGTGCAAATGCAGGGCTCATTGCTAAAATTCTGAAAGCTACTACTCAGTGTATGAAACACACCTGTGGCATAGCTGACTCTGTGGCATCAGGTGGAAATGCATTGATACATATCATTTTTGAGCCCAGATGACACTGGGTTCAAATCCAGGTGTATCTAATAATTTTAAATAAACAGTGATAATGCAATGGCATTAATTCTTTATAGTACATGCGTTGCTATGTGCTTGCCTCCAGAAAGAGGGATAACAACAATGTAATCATGTTTTATAGCCAATTGGACCAAACCAAGAGTGTGAAGAAGCTAATACTGTGAAATGGAGAGATATGTATAGGACAATTTTTTTTTTGGGGGGGGCAGGTGCCCTTTTTTAATTCAGTAAGAGAAGAAAGCTGGGTAAGGGACATAGGTATTTCTGGGTCAAACAGGTACACAATAATCCACCACAGCAATGGAAGAAAAACAGTTGCAGCAAATACGCCAAGAAATCCTTTATTACACCAAGATACAGACTTAGCGCTTTCACCAGTAAACTGGTATCCTCAGAGTCTGTTCTTACAAACTTCCTTCCACATTAAATACACACATACCTTCCCTAATCAATCAATTAATCTCTTAATTAAACAATTGTATCCTAGCTCATCATTTTTTTAAAAAAAGAAAAAAATAAATATGTATAAAAAATATATATATATCTTTCCATGTTATATATAAAATCAATTTAATAGCTATGTAGTAAGGATGTATATATAAAGTTACAAAAAAGTTCTAATAAAATATTAATTTAGACACAAAACTTCTCCTATATTGTGTTCACTTGTGTTTTTGACTAAATAATAACTAAAATTGATAAATCTGTTTGCAAACAATTGTTTATGTGTAAACATGAAAACTAAAATGAAACTATTATTTCAACCAGGTGCATACCAAGTCGTACTTATTTCTTCTTTCTTTCCCCCCATTTTTTTCTCCCCTCATCATGTCCCTTTATGTGGTTGAGAGACATTTTGTTTCTACTGTGTTACTTTATATTATTGCAGCCCTCAATTTTAGGTGGGGTTTTAAGGAAATATGGTCATTTAAGCCGGGGTATTTAGTGGCATTTAACCTTAGTTGCCACTCTGTTTCCAATACCGCCACCTTGTTATTTATATCTCCTGTTGATGATGGCATGACCCTGTCTATAATGAAAAACAAGAACTTTTTAAAGTTGTTGCAAAACCTACTATGTAAATAGAGAGCATTATGTTCATCTTTGTTTTTAATACTTCTAACATGCTCCCCTATTCTCTCCCTTAGTTTACGAGTTGTCATCCCAATATAATAAGCCTCGCATGACACACAGGATGCCAAGTAAACACAACACTTTGTGTTACAGTTACAAACCCCAGGGCATGCCAAGGTACGTGGGTAACCCCTCACACATGTGTAACCACCTTCTGCTATGAATCTACACACATTACAGTTTCCGCATTTAGTCATCCTAGATTTAATATGTCCTTTATTTTCCTTCTCAAGTATGTTTTTAATGTTTCTCCCCCTACAAAACACTATTTTGGGATTATTCCCCAAAATTTGCCTCATTTGTTCAGTGAAGCAATAATTCCAATTCAACCTTATACTCTCACAGAAATCTTTGGCCATCCCATTGTAATGTACCACAAAGGTGAGACTCTCCCTATCCTTCTCTGTATCACTCATCTTCATTGTGTGGCTATTAATCACTGTTCCTCCACAATTGAGTATAGGTGTATACAATGTCCTCCTTTTCCTATAAATTTCTTTCTTAGTTCTCAATAAAAGTTTCAAGGGATATCCTCTTTCAAGAAATAATCCAATTAGGACATACATCTCCTTCTTAAAAATCATGTCAGAACTCACCAACCTAGAGAGTCTCACCATTTGCCCCTTAATGAGTCCCTTTCTTTGGTGGTATGGATGGCAACTCGAGAAGTGCAGCATAGAGTTAGAGAATCTAGGTTTCCTGTAGATGTTGCTTGTTAATTTTCCCTCATATTTGGAAATGTTGATATCTAAGAAGTTGATCGATGTTGTATTCCAATTATGTGTGAATCTAAAAAATTCTGTGGCCTGGTTTAAATAAGCCACAAAATTATTTATGTCCTCCTCACTTCCTTTCCATAAAATCAGGATGTCATCCAGGAACCTACTGTACAACATAATGTGTACATTAAATGCAGATGTTAAAATATGTCTTCTTTCCCAAGCTAGCAGAACTAAATTTGCAAATACGGGGGCACATCTTGCCCCCATTGCCACTCCATTTGTCTGCTGATACATCTCTCCCTCAAAACTTAAGAAATTGTTGGTCAAAATGATTCTCATGGAATCAATCACTAACCTAAGTTTTCCTTGGTCAAAGCATGCACTGTTTCTCAAGCTCTCTTCAAATAACTCTATACCTTTATCATGTGGGATGGTAGAAAAAAGATTAACCACGTCAATGGTTAAAAAAACATACTCATCCACATCTACTTCATTGAAAGTTCTAATCCTTTCTAGGCAATGCCATGAATCTTTAATGATGTGTGGTGACTCCATGACCACCCCCTTACATGTCTCGCCTACTAGGACTGCCATGGGTTCGGTCTTGGAGCCCTTTGCGATACTATGGGCCTACATTCCAACTGTTCTAGTCCCTTGTGTGTCTTTGGGATTCCAAATAGTGTAGGTACTTTAGGAAATTTCACGAAAAATCATACTCCTCCTCATTTATAACACCTTTGTACAGAGCCTCACGTAGAAATACATCTATTTTACTGTATTTCACATTTATTTCATTCCTTGATACCCTACTGTATGTTTCTGTGTCGTTGAGCATCCTCATCATGATCCCATTATAATCTATCTTGGCCATGATTACCATTCCCCCTCCTTTATCGGGGCGCATGCACCTAAATTCATTGGTGCCCGTAATATCATGAATAGCCTTCCTCTCCTCTAAAGTCAAATTGTCTTTCATTTTATTTTGTTGTGTACATAATCTACGAAGGTCCTTTTCTACCATTTGCTCAAAACTGTTAATTTCATTGTTTAAAGGGGGCATGAAAGTACTTCTTCTCTTAAGACTGGTTGCACCAAGCGTGTTTTTTACAATAATTTGAGTTTCTTCCCCACCCATGTAATGTAAATGCAAATTCAGTTTCCTAGTATAGTATTTCAAATTAATCAACAATTGTGTTATGTCGATTTTGTATGATGGAACAAAACTAATCCCCTTACTGAAAATTTTGAAGTACACTTCCCCTATTGGCATATCAGTGTAATTGTAAATTACAAAGCCTTCTCTTTTAAGAACTTCACATTTCATTTGCGGACCATTCACTTCTTCAATGGAAACCATTGGTTGGTCTAAACATTGTAAATTACTTTCTTCATTCGTTAACAATGCATTTCCCAATTCAGAGTTAGGGGTCTGTTCCTCAGATGTCATAATTCTTATTTGGTGTTCACTACTATGGAGTTGTTCAGAATTAATAACCAAAGTTAGCTGCTCATTACTTTCAAATCTAGACAAGTAAGGCCTTGGTTCAACATCCATTCCACATTCATTCCTCATGTTCACTACATTTTCAATTTCATACAAACTTGTGTCAAAAGAAAATTGCAAATTGAAATCAACTTTTAATTCCAAACAAAATATATTGTCTATTGATAATGCCGATTTCCCCTCCTTGGGGGTACATATTCGACGTTCCCCCTCGGTTGATTCCCTTTGCTCAAAAGTCTCTTCGACCTGCGGGGAAAATTTTCGTTTTCTAAAAAAACGCCATCATCATCCTCCATGGCGGACACCGCCACTGAGTCCATCCTCTCTATGGTGTTAGTCCTAGAAATATGAGCATCCTCACTGACTAATTTAGAACCGGGTGGATAAGCAATCTTATTCTGGTATTCAAATGTGTCTCTCATAAGCTTTTTTTGCTTGACACTTTTACTACTTCTAACAAACATATCAATCTTTTTTGTGATTTGTTCAAAGTTATTCCTATAGTCAAAGAACAACAAGTCAGTCGTGATACTTGTATATAAAAAACTGATTTCAGCGGACAGTTTGTTATTGTTGTTACGGATGATAATGTCAAGCATAAGCATACCTGTATTGTCATATAAAGATGTAAGTTCTTTGAAACAATCAGAGCCCACTTCGATACCCATTGGCAGTTTCCATATACGCAATCCTCTAGGCACTTGCTGCAATTCTTTGGACTTGCTCAGAAATAAATTGTCGAGCTGCATAGCTCTATATCTACGGCAAAGCTTCTCATATTTGTAGATTTGCTCACGGAGCGAAGCAGTATTGCTGTTGAACTCGTCCGTTCGTTGTCCTTACTTCCGGTGCCTCCCAGTTAGTAGCAAAACTCGGTGCCTCAAACCATGCTCCCAAACTGTGGTTCCGATCATACCCATTCGGGTTAGTTGAGCACGCCGGTCCTTCCGGATTATCCCTAACAGGTCTATCGTTGGTTGTGGAACCCATAGGGCTCGAGTGAATGTCCCTTTGCCCTGGGGTAATACTTTCGTTGGAATGTAGAGTATATAACCGTACCTCGGAATCCGATGGGCTGACACCATTGGTGTTAGCCTGCGATTTAACCTCAGTATAAACTTTAGTCAATTTTTTGAGCACATTAGACAATTCAGTCAGGATGTCCTCCATATCGGCTGCTCACCTCTCCAACACAATGCTGAGTAGAATAAAGAATGTAAAAAACAGGACTGGATACCAACACCAGGATCCACAACGATGAAACAGGTACACAATAATCCACCACAGCAATGGAAGAAAAACAGTTGCAGCAAATACGCCAAGAAATCCTTTATTACACCAAGATACAGACTTAGCGCTTTCACCAGTAAACTGGTATCCTCAGAGTCTGTTCTTACAAACTTCCTTCCACATTAAATACACACATACCTTCCCTAATCAATCAATTAATCTCTTAATTAAACAATTGTATCCTAGCTCATCATTTTTTTAAAAAAAGAAAAAAATAAATATGTATAAAAAATATATATATATCTTTCCATGTTATATATAAAATCAATTTAATAGCTATGTAGTAAGGATGTGTATATAAAGTTACAAAAAAGTTCTAATAAAATATTAATTTAGACACAAAACTTCTCCTATATTGTGTTCACTTGTGTTTTTGACTAAATAATAACTAAAATTGATAAATCTGTTTGCAAACAATTGTTTATGTGTAAACATGAAAACTAAAATGAAACTGTTATTTCAACCAGGTGCATACCAAGTCGTACTTATTTCTTCTTTCTTTCCCCCCATTTTTCTCCCTCATCATGTCCCTTTATGTGGTTGAGAGACATTTTGTTTCTACTGTGTTACTTTATATTATTGCAGCCCTCAATTTTAGGTGGGGTTTTAAGGAAATATGGTCATTTAAGCCGGGTATTTAGTGGCATTTAACCTTAGTTGCCACTCTGTTTCCAATACCGCCACCTTGTTATTTATATCTCCTGTTGATGATGGCATGACCCTGTCTATAATGAAAACAAGAACTTTTTAAAGTTGTTGCAAAACCTACTATGTAAATAGAGAGCATTATGTTCATCTTTGTTTTTAATACTTCTAACATGCTCCCCTATTCTCTCCCTTAGTTTACGAGTTGTCATCCCAATATAATAAGCCTCGCATGACACACAGGATGCCAAGTAAACACAACACTTTGTGTTACAGTTACAAACCCCAGGGCATGCCAAGGTACGTGGGTAACCCCTCACACATGTGTAACCACCTTCTGCTATGAATCTACACACATTACAGTTTCCGCATTTAGTCATCCTAGATTTAATATGTCCTTTATTTTCCTTCTCAAGTATGTTTTAATGTTTCTCCCCTACAAAACACTATTTTGGGATTATTCCCCAAAATTTGCCTCATTTGTTCAGTGAAGCAATAATTCCAATTCAACCTTATACTCTCACAGAAATCTTTGGCCATCCCATTGTAATGTACCACAAAGGTGAGACTCTCCCTATCCTTCTCTGTATCACTCATCTTCATTGTGTGGCTATTAATCACTGTTCCTCCACAATTGAGTATAGGTGTATACAATGTCCTCCTTTTCCTATAAATTTCTTTCTTAGTTCTCAATAAAAGTTTCAAGGGATATCCTCTTTCAAGAAATAATCCAATTAGGACATACATCTCCTTCTTAAAAATCATGTCAGAACTCACCAACCTAGAGAGTCTCACCATTTGCCCCTTAATGAGTCCCTTTCTTTGGTGGTATGGATGGCAACTCGAGAAGTGCAGCATAGAGTTAGAGAAACTAGGTTTCCTGTAGATGTTGCTTGTTAATTTTCCCTCATATTTGGAAATGTTGATATCTAAGAAGTTGATCGATGTTGTATTCCAATTATGTGTGAATCTAAAAAATTCTGTGGCCTGGTTTAAATAAGCCACAAAATTATTTATGTCCTCCTCACTTCCTTTCCATAAAATCAGGATGTCATCCAGGAACCTACTGTACAACATAATGTGTACATTAAATGCAGATGTTAAAATATGTCTTCTTTCCCAAGCTAGCAGAACTAAATTTGCAAATACGGGGGCACATCTTGCCCCCATTGCCACTCCATTTGTCTGCTGATACATCTCTCCCTCAAAACTTAAGAAATTGTTGGTCAAAATGATTCTCATGGAATCAATCACTAACCTAAGTTTTCCTTGGTCAAAGCATGCACTGTTTCTCAAGCTCTCTTCAAATAACTCTATACCTTTATCATGTGGGATGGTAGAAAAAAGATTAACCACGTCAATGGTTAAAAAAACATACTCATCCACATCTACTTCATTGAAAGTTCTAATCCTTTCTAGGCAATGCCATGAATCTTTAATGATGTGTGGTGACTCCATGACCACCCCCTTACATGTCTCGTCTACTAGGACTGCCATGGGTTCGGTCTTGGAGCCCTTTGCCGATACTATGGGCCTACATTCCAACTGTTCTAGTCCCTTGTGTGTCTTTGGGATTCCAAATAGTGTAGGTACTTTAGGAAATTTCACGTACAAAAAATCATACTCCTCCTCATTTATAACACCTTTGTACAGAGCCTCACGTAGAAATACATCTATTTTACTGTATTTCACATTTATTTCATTCCTTGATACCCTACTGTATGTTTCTGTGTCGTTGAGCATCCTCATCATGATCCCATTATAATCTATCTTGGCCATGATTACCATTCCCCCTCCTTTATCGGGGCGCATGCACCTAAATTCATTGGTGCCCGTAATATCATGAATAGCCTTCCTCTCCTCTAAAGTCAAATTGTCTTTCATTTTATTTTGTTGTGTACATAATCTACGAAGGTCCTTTTCTACCATTTGCTCAAAACTGTTAATTTCATTGTTTAAAGGGGGCATGAAAGTACTTCTTCTCTTAAGACTGGTTGCACCAAGCGTGTTTTTTACAATAATTTGAGTTTCTTCCCCACCCATGTAATGTAAATGCAAATTCAGTTTCCTAGTATAGTATTTCAAATTAATCAACAATTGTGTTATGTCGATTTTGTATGATGGAACAAAACTAATCCCCTTACTGAAAATTTTGAAGTACACTTCCCCTATTGGCATATCAGTGTAATTGTAAATTACAAAGCCTTCTCTTTAAGAACTTCACATTTCATTTGCGGACCATTCACTTCTTCAATGGAAACCATTGGTTGGTCTAAACATTGTAAATTACTTTCTTCATTCGTTAACAATGCATTTCCCAATTCAGAGTTAGGGGTCTGTTCCTCAGATGTCATAATTCTTATTTGGTGTTCACTACTATGGAGTTGTTCAGAATTAATAACCAAAGTTAGCTGCTCATTACTTTCAAATCTAGACAAGTAAGGCCTTGGTTCAACATCCATTCCACATTCATTCCTCATGTTCACTACATTTTCAATTTCATACAAACTTGTGTCAAAAGAAAATTGCAAATTGAAATCAACTTTTAATTCCAAACAAAATATATTGTCTATTGATAATGCCGATTTCCCCTCCTTGGGGTACATATTCGACGCTCCCCTCGGTTGATTCCTTTGCTCAAAAGTCTCTTGACCTGGGGAAAATTTTCGCTTTCTAAAACGCCATCATCATCCTCCATGGCGGACACCGCCACTGAGTCCATCCTCTCTATGGTGTTAGTCCTAGAAATATGAGCATCCTCACTGACTAATTTAGAACCGGGTGGATAAGCAATCTTATTCTGGTATTCAAATGTGTCTCTCATAAGCTTTTTTTGCTTGACACTTTTACTACTTCTAACAAACATATCAATCTTTTTTGTGATTTGTTCAAAGTTATTCCTATAGTCAAAGAACAACAAGTCAGTCGTGATACTTGTATATAAAAAACTGATTTCGTTACGTAAAGCGGACAGTTTGTTATTGTTGTTACGGATGATAATGTCAAGCATAAGCATACCTGTATTGTCATATAAAGATGTAAGTTCTTTGAAACAATCAGAGCCCACTTCGATACCCATTGGCAGTTTCCATATACGCAATCCTCTAGGCACTTGCTGCAATTCTTTGGACTTGCTCAGAAATAAATTGTCGAGCTGCATAGCTCTATATCTACGGCAAAGCTTCTCATATTTGTAGATTTGCTCACGGAGCGAAAGCGAGTATTGCTGTTGAACTCGTCCGTTCGTTGTCCTTACTTCCGGTGCCTCCCAGTTAGTAGCAAAACTCGGTGCCTCAAACCATGCTCCCAAACTGTGGTTCCGATCATACCCATTCGGGTTAGTTGAGCACGCCGGTCCTTCCGGATTATCCCTAACAGGTCTATCGTTGGTTGTGGAACCCATAGGGCTCGAGTGAATGTCCCTTTGCCCTGGGGTAATACTTTCGTTGGAATGTAGAGTATATAACCGTACCTCGGAATCCGATGGGCTGACACCATTGGTGTTAGCCTGCGATTTAACCTCAGTATAAACTTTAGTCAATTTTTTGAGCACATTAGACAATTCAGTCAGGATGTCCTCCATATCGGCTGCTCACCTCTCCAACACAATGCTGAGTAGAATAAAGAATGTAAAAAACAGGACTGGATACCAACACCAGGATCCACAACGATGAAACAGGTACACAATAATCCACCACAGCAATGGAAGAAAAACAGTTGCAGCAAATACGCCAGTATACAGTAAAATAGATGTATTTCTACGTGAGGCTCTGTACAAAGGTGTTATAAATGAGGAGGAGTATGATTTTTTGTACGTGAAATTTCCTAAAGTACCTACACTATTTGGAATCCCAAAGACACACAAGGGACTAGAACAGTTGGAATGTAGGCCCATAGTATCGGCAAAGGGCTCCAAGACCGAACCCATGGCAGTCCTAGTAGACGAGACATGTAAGGGGGTGGTCATGGAGTCACCACACATCATTAAAGATTCATGGCATTGCCTAGAAAGGATTAGAACTTTCAATGAAGTAGATGTGGATGAGTATGTTTTTTTAACCATTGACGTGGTTAATCTTTTTTCTACCATCCCACATGATAAAGGTATAGAGTTATTTGAAGAGAGCTTGAGAAACAGTGCATGCTTTGACCAAGGAAAACTTAGGTTAGTGATTGATTCCATGAGAATCATTTTGACCAACAATTTCTTAAGTTTTGAGGGAGAGATGTATCAGCAGACAAATGGAGTGGCAATGGGGCAAGATGTGCCCCGTATTTGCAAATTTAGTTCTGCTAGCTTGGGAAAGAAGACATATTTTAACATCTGCATTTAATGTACACATTATGTTGTACAGTAGGTTCCTGGATGACATCCTGATTTTATGGAAAGGAAGTGAGGAGGACATAAATAATTTTGTGGCTTATTTAAACCAGGCCACAGAATTTTTTAGATTCACACATAATTGGAATACAACATCGATCAACTTCTTAGATATCAACATTTCCAAATATGAGGGAAAATTAACAAGCAACATCTACAGGAAACCTAGTTTCTCTAACTCTATGCTGCACTTCTCGAGTTGCCATCCATACCACCAAAGAAAGGGACTCATTAAGGGGCAAATGGTGAGACTCTCTAGGTTGGTGAGTTCTGACATGATTTTTAAGAAGGAGATGTATGTCCTAATTGGATTATTTCTTGAAAGAGGATATCCCTTGAAACTTTTATTGAGAACTAAGAAAGAAATTTATAGGAAAAGGAGGACATTGTATACACCTATACTCAATTGTGGAGGAACAGTGATTAATAGCCACACAATGAAGATGAGTGATACAGAGAAGGATAGGGAGAGTCTCACCTTTGTGGTACATTACAATGGGATGGCCAAAGATTTCTGTGAGAGTATAAGGTTGAATTGGAATTATTGCTTCACTGAACAAATGAGGCAAATTTTGGGGAATAATCCCAAAATAGTGTTTTGTAGGGGAAAAACATTAAAAACATACTTGAGAAGGAAAATAAAGGACATATTAAATCTAGGATGACTAAATGCGGAAACTGTAATGTGTGTAGATTCATAGCAGAAGGTGGTTACACATGTGTGAGGGGTTACCCACGTACCTTGGCATGCCCTGGGGTTTGTAACTGTAACACAAAGTGTTGTGTTTACTTGGCATCCTGTGTGTCATGCGAGGCTTATTATATTGGGATGACAACTCGTAAACTAAGGGAGAGAATAGGGGAGCATGTTAGAAGTATTAAAAACAAAGATGAACATAATGCTCTCTATTTACATAGTAGGTTTTGCAACAACTTTAAAAAGTTCTTGTTTTTCATTATAGACAGGGTCATGCCATCATCAACAGGAGATATAAATAACAAGGTGGCGGTATTGGAAACAGAGTGGCAACTAAGGTTAAATGCCACTAAATACCCCGGCTTAAATGACCATATTTCCTTAAAACCCCACCTAAAATTGAGGGCTGCAATAATATAAAGTAACACAGTAGAAACAAAATGTCTCTCAACCACATAAAGGGACATGATGAGGGGAGAAAAAAATGGGGGGAAAGAAAGAAGAAATAAGTACGACTTGGTATGCACCTGGTTGAAATAATAGTTTCATTTTAGTTTTCATGTTTACACATAAACAATTGTTTGCAAACAGATTTATCAATTTTAGTTATTATTTAGTCAAAAACACAAGTGAACACAATATAGGAGAAGTTTTGTGTCTAAATTAATATTTTATTAGAACTTTTTTGTAACTTTATATACACATCCTTACTACATAGCTATTAAATTGATTTTATATATAACATGGAAAGATATATATATATTTTTTATACATATTTATTTTTTTCTTTTTTTAAAAAAATGATGAGCTAGGATACAATTGTTTAATTAAGAGATTAATTGATTGATTAGGGAAGGTATGTGTGTATTTAATGTGGAAGGAAGTTTGTAAGAACAGACTCTGAGGATACCAGTTTACTGGTGAAAGCGCTAAGTCTGTATCTTGGTGTAATAAAGGATTTCTTGGCGTATTTGCTGCAACTGTTTTTCTTCCATTGCTGTGGTGGATTATTGTGTACCTGTTTCATCGTTGTGGATCCTGGTGTTGGTATCCAGTCCTGTTTTTTATTTCTGGGTCAAGAATATTGGGTAGGTAAAGAAGCAAATGCAACCAAACAAGACAAACAAGACAAGAGATAGGAAAAGTGAGGGACACAAAAGGTTGGCGGGCACCAAGATTGGGATATGGGAGGTGACAACAAAGGCTCATGCCTGTCAAATATGGAGACAGTGAGATTCTAGTCCTCACCCACTGGACTGTTATAACTGTCCCCTTACTCCACTGGTGGCTGGGGTTCTTCATGTCTTCTCTTCCACCATGAGGGAGAGCAGTCACTTCATCCAGCATAAGCATATACCAACGGTGCAATACACAACCCTATGCCCAAACCCTGGCATCTCCTAGCAGATGAAGAAATCCCCACCTCTGCCACTGGTCCTGGAGGTACCACAGCACCAGCTGCCAGGGCAGTACTACCTAAGGGTGCAGGTAGTGCAGGAGCAACAGAGGTACTGCTGCCAGGTTTGGTCCCAGATGTGCCTTGCATCAGTGCTGAAGCCAGTGGAGCAGAGGCAGGCTGATCCACTGTGGCTGGCCTACCTTGCTGTGCTGTGAAGCATTTAGTGATTTGGGAAAGATCGATGACATGGAGACATTATGAGGACACATAATAGAAAATAAAAAAGAGAGATAAGGGTTGGGGTGAAAGAAAAAAAAAAGAGATAAATTTAGTACCATCATATGTGACATACAATGCATTAACACAGTAATACAACTATTTTAGCTGAAGTACTACATTTAAGTATATGCCCTACCAACTACACACTATAACTACAGATTGCAGAAAGTAATCCTTGGAATGTGCATAAACTGTATATACGCTTGGTCTAATTATACAGATTATAGTTAGCAGGGCATTTATGCCACTGTATAGAGTTACATTTAATGTAATATAAAGAAATGTAGTATTGAACAATTATTTGTGGCATTTGAACCCATAACCTCTGCCGACAGTCTTATACTTGACTCCTAAAGTTGGTTTGAGCTACAGAAAAATGCATGTATACCTTCTTTTGACAGGATATGTATGTTCATTTTGCTACAACTGTATGGAAACAAAATCTATCTTTAACTTTTAAAGCTGCAATAATACTTTGTCTTGTGCTGCATATATACCACTTGCTTCCCACAGTCTCTGCATTCCATCAGTATGAACTCATCTATTGAAATCTATTTTGGCATTAGCTGGGGAAAGAAACGAAAAGAATAGAAGATCATTACGGATACCAGTCTTACTTATATTTAGCTTTCTATGTATTACAAATACTGTCTATTATCAGACTTACACAGCTGTAGGATGTCAGCAGTTTGAAATTCATTCAACAACTGGTTTAAGTTATCCCTTTTGCATCTCTGTAAGTCATTAAAATGATGCCTACAGTGTTCTCCACTGTATGAGATTGCAGTAGCACTGGATACAGCCTGATCCAAACTACTCTAAGCCTCAGACTTGTACTGGGAGCCAGAATAGTCCCCCCGCAGAAGCGTTTGGCTGTGGCAGTAAACATCTTGGACTCCTGTACACTCCACCTCTGTACTGTAACCTGGGCAGCTTCTCCAATAATTCTGGACATGTCCAACACATGAATTAGAACAATGACAACTACAGCTTTCATGCCAATTCCTGTTATCATGTTTACTGGTAGTGTGCAAATGAGAGCAATGATGCCTGTCTCATTCGTGTGATGTTATGTGGAGAGCAGTAGTGCCAAACAAGGAGGAAAGCAATATTTTAAATTGGAAGGTTATTCTGACAGTTGCCCTTAGTTTGAGGGATGTTTGCTGTTGTTGTAGCTTGGAAATCTATATTGAAAATTGGAAGGTAACTGCTATGTGAATTGTTTGCAGACATGCACTGGGAGCATACATATCATGACCTGACACATTTGTTTTTGGCTTTATATACTGGGATTCAAACCTATGCATAAGGGACAAAACATTTTCTTCCACAGTGGTGATTTGCCATCTTTGCCACAGATGAAGTGCTGCTTACATGTAATCAGGAATCATTAATAAATACAAGTGACAGTTTGAGGTCTTACTCCTGCATGAGTGTGACCTGATGAGGTACTTGTATTTAGATCCAGTTAATCAAGCATCTTATTTAATTGTGAAGGCCATCCAAGTCAAGATAGCAGAATCGTACTTATAGAAATATAGTAGACAGTATACCCTCAGTCATACATCTGAAAACACAATAAGTATGTCTTATCCCTCATACATATATCAGCTCCACTACCTAAAATGCTTAAAGTGAGAGTGAATATAATGGGAAATGAAACAACAGTAAAAATGTCTGGAATATCCTGTATCATTACCCAGGACCATGTGTATGGCAGTCCTACATTTACACTTGTTGCCACAAGAATGTTTGAATAGCACTTGTATATTTTTCAGTTCATTGCTATAAACTGCACTGTCACAACAGTAACAATAGGTTGCAAACCTGTATTAGGGCCCAGGATCAGCTGTATGCCAGCCCTACACTTACACCTGATGCCGCAGCACTAGTTACATGACAGTTCCATAATTTCCTACTCATTCTTAATTTCTATGTGTTCATTGCTGTGCAACACTGCTTAGCATATTGCAAGGTGCCCAACAGAATTAATTGAATGCATGCATTTTCAGTTATCAGCTGTCTGCATTCTGTCTGCTGATGTTCAGTGGCTTCAGATATTGGGGAACCTTGCTAACATTGCTAAAGCAAAAATTGCAAGAATGTATCCTTTTTGACCTTTACACTTTTACAGATGCCCTATCTGCAGGTGTTCTGTCTGCTTCCTGTGTGGGCTACTAGTACAGGTTTGTGCTCTGCTAGGCATCATAGAAACAAGATGACAACAGTCAAACCTGACATTCATTTCTCACTGTTTCCCTTGACAAAATATATCTATAATATATATATATATATATATATATATATATATATATATATATATATATATATATATATATATATATATATATGTGTGTGTGTGTGTGTGTGTGTATACATATGTGTGTGTGTGTGTGTGTGTGTATGAGGGAAAAGTAGTTGAAATGAAGAAAAGCAATCTATGAAATAAACATTACAAAATGCTTGTTAGTACAATTAAACATTTGTACATAGGTCTAGATTTTAACTCTCTCATTCCAATGAATCATCAGAACAGCACAAAGGTGCTTTATCTCTCTTTGCCACACAAACTATTTTGTAGCAAGGAACTGACATCATTCTGCATACAGCCAACTGCAAGGTAATCCACAGTACTAAAAAATCACATAACAGTTATTTGTATATGTATTAATTTCAGATGTAGTGCACTGAGTGATCACACAACCATTTATGACTATTGATTGCAAAAATGCTACTCTGTCTTACCTGTCTGTGCTTGTTGCTCATTCTTGTCTTATCTGATCAGTAATCTGAGACATGCAGTCTGTAATGCATTTGATATCACTGTCCTTAAAATGTATGGGTATACTAAATGACAATAATATGCAAATGTCAACAACTGAAGGGAAGGTTAGACGTCAATGAACAGAACTTGTGAATTGTGTGCTGCTTACTTACATTTCCAAACTTGATAACATTACTTCTACAATTTGTAAGTCTAGCCTGACACACACAATGGAGGTAGGGCAGTGTGCATTGCTGTTCTGTTTTCCTTCTCCCTACCAGTAATCATTCACAGTTGCAATCCATTAGCAACAAACACTGAAGGATTACCTGCACTACATTTACATCTTCCACACAGAGCCAAGAATTTGGGATTCAGCAATTCTAATGGGTTCACACATCATTTGCATCTTCACCATGCTCACAGGTCTGAATCTACACCATTAAAAGGCAACATTGTAGCTAGGGAACCTGAAGGTTAGGATACTTTTTTATGTGGAGAACACAGAAAATCCTATTACTTTTCGATATATCTGCACAGAAGCCTACTGAATTTTAGAAGGTATGCTTGCATTTTTCAGCTACATACTGCACAATATATATATATATATATATATATATATATATATATATATATATATATATATATATATATATATACACACATACATATATATTAATTAGCAAATGCTACTTTTTCTGTATGCATTACTTACACGTATACTGATGGCATAGGCATTTTTGTCAGGGCACTTCACAGGTATACATGACTGACAATAGCTTAAAACGGAATGCTCTTTGTTAAATCTGTAGACATGTTTCAAGGACAGTTCATTTGACAGCATTTTTAGCATTTCACTGATGGTTTGTTGCCAAAATGTGTCATTCGCCTGTTCATTTGGTGGTGGTGGAGCAAAGCAGCCTTTCTGTTTTGGTACAAACAAGGGTATGTTGCTATTGTTACTTTTATTGGTTTTCATCCAGCCTCGCTTTGTATGTGAATGTAATGTTGCAACCACACACTTCTTGTTCATATTTCAAATATCCAGACTGATTTGTGTTTCTGCAGTGGGTAATTGTGAAATGCTACCTTTTTGATTTTATCTGGATACAGGAATTTTTTAGTTATATGATACTTATGTGTATTATCTTTCTGTTGTGTTTTAGGTTACTTAGAACTATGGCACCCAGGCATCGCAATCTCCAACCCCCCTCCCTTCAGTGATCCTGTAAATTAGGTCATTGATGAAGCTTTTCAATGACATGGTGTCTTTCTGCTTGAGAGGGGACATGGAGATATGTCAGGCAGAATGCAAATTTGGCAACAGATATTTGTAGATTTGAATGCAGTAGGCAGCCACAGCAGGACATATGATCAGGTGCAGCATAGGGCCACTGACATGCTCTCATCTGCACAGAGACCTGTGGCCTGTGATTTGCTGGGTACAGTGGGGGGAGGGGTCTGCTGCAGCACCACCACTATCCTCAAACAAAAAGTTTTTGCCCACTGCCAGAGATTTAGACAGCTCCCAGGGAAGTACAGAACAGTATGTTCTTGACATCAGTGTTACTGTTTCAAGGACAGCAATTATTTTCCCAGGAGAAGCTTCTAGGTAGGCTTATTTATCCCAATTGTTAAATACGTTTGTATAGTAAAATGTTTATAACAATACATTAGTTCTGTTTAACAAGAAATTGGCTGGGGAGATTTATATTGTTGCAGTTAACAACACATTCTTAGGATGTACTTGTTATTCAAGTTTTTGTTGAAAGTATATATTAATGGACATATAAAAGGAAAAAAAGGTTTACCCCAGAGTTACTGTTAATTGTGATGATGTTGTTCTTACCTTTTGCTTTCTTCCAGGACCATCCAGCATAGGGAGCCTACAATCAGCTGCACATGGTAAGCCAAGAATTTTTATGTCAGTACTGATGAGCAGTTCAAAGAAATATTTAGTTTGTGATGCTGGTGTCAGTACTATTGTGTGTATTGCTGTAATGTCTGTAATAGTGGCACCACTGTTAGTTTGTGCGTGTGGCTTATTATCACAGCTGATCCTGATAGTGGAAGTGTGAGACTTCTACAACCTGATGTCAGAGTATCAGCAGACTCTGATGATGATGATGATGATGGTGGCCAAACAGAGGCACAGTCAGGGGATGCAGATGTTGAATCTGACACTGAGGTTTACATTCAGCCATCCCCTGTAATTCTATTGGACACAGCCAGTAGGCAAACGCCTACCCATTCCAGTGAGCCCTCAGATATCGGACAGGTGGACAGTGAGACACTTGATCAGAAAAGTGTGGTTACTGCAGCTTCAATGCCAGTTGACACTAGCCATAGCCAATGTGTGGGTGAGGTGGTATGCAGTAGGGTTGTTTGTAGTGCTCATAAGAGGCCTGCTGTCCATCCTCCACCTAACCCAGGTGTGTCTTCCCATGCCACTCAATGCATGTTTAGAGCCATAATGGAGGCACAGGCACATTCCAATAGGTGCACCAGAGAAATGCTTAGGGTTGTAGATGTGGCACAGGCTGACATGCGTGACTGCCTCCACAGTGTTGACAATGCAATGGATCAGATGAATGGCACATTGGAACGGGTGGTGTCTGTGATTAAATATCTGCTGGAAGGGGGACAGCATCCTCATGGGCATAGATCAGTCATATTATCAGCTCTTAGCCAACATGGCCTTACCCGATCACACTCCCATAGTGGCAGTACTTCCACTGCTCTGTCATTGGTTGAGCTGTCCACACCCAGATGTGGCAAGCCATGGGATCATGGTCCTGGGAATCCTCATTAGCAGAATTCATCCTGCAGACATCAGTCATGTTCAGATAGCAACAGTGCATCTGACCGTGGGTGTGCCAGTGCAGCCCCTGACAGAGCCAATTCTCGTAGTTGGTACTACAGTGATGAACTGTCACCTATACCATGCACGGCCCACACCTGTCTGACATATTAGGATGTAGAGCTAACACAGAGCTTGGGTATGTTTACGCAGAAACTCACACAACAATTTCACCTGGTGGACTCATACACACACAGTTACATGGTTCAGCCGTGAAGCTTAAAGCTCATTTTGTCTCACAGGCCATTTGTTACTTTATCCAAATGACTGCTTGCTTATCTTTTTTACTGTCACACACTCACTGACTTTTTGTGTCAGCCTAGGCTTCCTGCCCCCCACCACCCACAACTCCTTGTCCAATTAATGATAATTGTGTCATATCCCTGTTTTCTGTCTTTTGGATTCAAGGATACATAACATCTGTAACACAAAAAAAAAAAAAAAAAAAAGAAAACCACTGCCCGTGGTAAAGAAAAAGCAATCACTTTAATGTATCCACACTATAAAAATATAAAATAAATGAACATACAAATTTCACGGACTAAGCGCTTTCGCCTGATAAAATATTAAGGCATCATCAGAGTCTGTGGTTTTCTTATTTTTCCGGGTTTTTTTTGTGTTTTAAGATGTCTGTGTGGTGGTTTGGAGCAGCTATACATAACATCTGTGTCTGATGATCAGGGTGCATAGCTAACTTAATGCTTAGTATATCTGCATTTCTGATGTTGAATTGATAATTGTACCTTTGACTTAAGTTGGTCTTAGAAAGAGAGACAGCTAATAGCATGAACCATTTTTTGCATCAGTATTATTAATGATCTTGTGAGGGTTGTGAAGTCTGAAACTGAAATGTGTCTCATTACTTTCTAACTTCTCTCTTTACTGATTTCCCCATACAAAAGTATGGTGCCAAACTAAGGACATTCCATGACCATCAGTATTTTTGAGTAATATTACTGTGTGAATCGGTGATGCTTGAGGTGTGTTACTAGATAATGGACACATACAAGTCACATAACTCCCTGCTGTCACATGAAACACAAAACAAACTAGGAAAATAACAAAAAAGTATGGACACGACCTGGATACACTCCAAAAATAATTATTTATTCACAAATAAAGTAAGTGCTTTCGTACAGAATAGTACCTGTACTTCTTCAAACAAGACAATACTGAATGCAAGACCTTATATACACTCTCCCAGAATGTAAATCTAATGCGCTCTATCACATGGTCAATTAAATATTAATTACATTAAATAAAAGACCTAGCTTGGAATAATATAAGAAAATCATTCGAAAATACATTGAAAAATACATTTCAAAATACCTCAGAAGTGTACATTAGAAGTATATTGGAAAAGTAGCCACTAACACCTGGTAAAAATGTTAAATAACACTTATAAGACTGAAACATGAATGAATATTAATAAATTAGATAAGCAATTAGATAAAAAATGGATAAAAATGACAAAAAAATTATTCATATTATGGTGACAAAAGATAAAAAGTGTGTTGAAAAATGTGTAATCCAAACAAGGGACTGAATAGATATAAAGATTCATGTGTATGTATGTGCTAAGTCCTGTTTAAAACTGAATAAATATGTAAAATCATTCTTATGAACTATAAGGATGTTAAAATTCATCTATTTAAATATAAGTACCTTGTAAAAGTAATAACATAGATGAATTAACAAAATGAACAATTTAAACAATCTAAAATTCTGAAAAAAATATACCAAGGAAAATGAAGGTCTTTATCTTATAAGGCTCCTCAGTTTAAGTATGCAAACTATGGAGCACATTTTATTAATCCCTGGGTACCTAAATGCATCACACCTGAGCTGCCACAACAATTCACTTTTCTCCAATCTCAGAGAGGTGGGACAACCTCTAATATTTGTGTCAACTGTATCAATAATTCTGAATTCAAAAACATGTTCTGGTGAATTGATAATGTGCTTAGCCAATGCATTCTCTATCCTTTTATTCCTGATAGCATAAATGTGTTCGTACATCCTGTCTCTTAGATTTCTGTCAGATTTTCCTATGTAAAAGACAGAACACATTTTACACTGGGCCAGGTATATAATGCTACGAGTGTTGCAATTGTATCTGCCCTTGCATGAAAATCTCATGTTCCTGATTTCAAAAGAGAGTCCTGTGCTCAGATGTTTACAGTAGGGGCTATTTTCACATTTGAACATTCCTTTAATAATAGGATTGTGTATTCTCCTCTGTTCCAACATGGCTTTCAGATTAATATCCTTCTTGAATATGATTCTAGGTTTACTTGGTAAACTAACTCTTAAGTTTTTAACAGCTACTATTAAGTCCCAATTCTTATGTATTCTACATTTAATAATGAATGCTTCATTACTAAATTGGGTCACAAATGTGATGGGAAAATCCGTAAATGGATCTACGGAGGAATGTATAGTGAGTCTATTATGTAGACTAAAAGAGCTATGGCTTTATAAAACCCTGTTGCTCTCTTAGATGTGACCTCCTTTATGATGTCCACTAATAGGGGCTGTGGGTAACTACGCTTAAGAAACATCTCTTTTAGGAACTGGCATTCACTTAAAAAGTCATGATACTTGGATGCTATTCTGGCTGCTCTAACTAGCTGTCCTTTGACCACTGACTTCTTCTGGTGGTCAGGATGAGAGCTAGCATAATGCAGAAAGGAATTAGAATAATTTTCCTTTCTGAAGATAGTGGCCACGTAACATTGTTTGACATTCCCCCAGATTCTGCATGCCTTGCACAGCATGCGGGATTAGTGCAGGAGCTCCAGCAGGCAATATGTCTGCCGTGAGATCCAGGAATAACCTGCAGGGGCGTTCACGAGCGCTCCTGCACTAGTCCTGCATGGACCAAGTGCCTGTATGCAAATCACTCAATTTGCATAAGAAATCCATGCAAATTAGGTGAATTTGCAATCCAGGAAGCTTGAAAACTGCCTTGCAGGACTAGTGTAATCTGCAGAAATGTACTCGGTTAGTAACTGAATACATGTCTGCAAAATCCAAAACGGAGCTGTGACAGCTCCAAATAAACGTTGCATATCAGTCAGGAAACATGCCAATGGCCATTAGCATTGCAAACAGCCTAAAAAATAAAAAAATAAACTTTTATTTATTTTTTTTTTGCCGATCTCGGTTGTTTAAGTGTAGGGCAGCGGTGCGCAAATGGGCATCGGAGGGGGATAATAAAATAAACCTAAAATAAGCATTCTAACTAAAATCACTATTCTGCCATGAAAGTCAATGGCAGGCAGAAGACAACATGGCCAGTGAGTAGTGGTTGCTAAGGGGGGAGGCTCAGTGTGAGACATGTAACTATGCATTAGCAGGCAATCCTATGCAAATGAGGGGAATGATAGTGAATCCCAGTTTTCCGCAGCATGCTAGTCATGCCCTAACAGTGTAAGAGTAGGAATAGCTTGGTGCAAGCCTAGGAGTTATCTGATATCATGGGGGTGTGTGCCAGGCATACTGTAAACGTTTTGGAGCCCTGCGGCTCTGGTTTGCTCCTAGATAAGCACAGCTAAGCAAGGGGGTGTGTCTGTGTCTGCCTAGCAATCTTTACATTGCCTAAGTGGGTGTGCGAGCCGTGCACAGGGTTTTAAAGGTATAAAAAAAAAATTTAAACCAGTAAATAACAGCTCTGTGCACATTTGAGCACTCTGTTTGTGCAGAACACCCCCGGGCTTAAACAGGAAGGCAATGATAAGGGAAAACAGTAGTAGGAAGGTAATCTAGTAGAACTAGCATAGCTGGCAGGTGAAATGTATCAGAATCAGCCAATTACACAGGCAGCAGACCAGCCCAGCCCAGAACACTACTATAAACTGTACAAACACCTTTCCCCCTGGTTTTTCCCACATTCTACACCACCGGTGTATACGAGGAAATTTTAACAAAAAAAAAAAAAAAAAAATTATAGGGGCTGCAATAGTTATCATACAACTTGTGAAAGAGGCTGAGGATGGTGAGGATGTGAATGCTGTTGACCAACCCAAAGTGAAGAGACAGAGAAGAGTGTACAGACCCAGGATAACCTACCAGTGGCTACATGAGCTGGAGATAGTGGAGTGCTATAGGGTGGACATGGACCCCCTACAGTAAATTGTTGAGCTGTGCCGGCCATACCTGACACACAGAACTAACAGAGGGGAACCCATCCCAGTGGATACCGAGGTATGTGTAGGCCTAACAATACTAGCTACAGGTATCTTCCAAAGGCCAGCTGGGGATATGATGTGGATCTCACAGGAATCAGCATCCAGGGTAATCCACCAGTTCCTGGATGCCATGTCAGCACATGTCGGTGAGCATGTATATTTCCCCAACATCTGTGAGGCGTTGGCCAGCAATATGCAATTGTTCCACCAAATAGCAGAATACCCTGAGGTAGTGGGTGCTATAGACTGCATGCACATATGCATCAAAGCTTCACTTGGTGAGCGGGGTAGAGTCTACATCAACCGCAAGGGCTTCCCCTCCATCAACTGCCAGGTCTTGTGAGATGCCCAGGGCATAATAATGAATGTGTGTGCTGGCTTCCCTGGAAGCTATCACGATTCCCACATCTGGCATCTGATGTAGCTGTACCAGAGATTTGACAGTGGGGACATCCCTCATGGTCACCTAGTGGGGGATGCTGGATACACATTGGAGCCGTGGCTGATGACACCCATCAGAAATGCACACACACCCGAACAAGAAACAAGAACTTCATAATGAGGCACATGCACAGACCAGAATTATAGTAGAGGGTATGTTTGGGATGCTCAAGTCACGGTCCCTGTGCCTGGACACATCCAGTGGATCCTGGCAGTACTCACCAGCTACATGTACCCAAATTGTTATCATATGTGCCATGCTACACAATATGAGCCTGTGGAAACAGCTGTAGCAGGAACAGCATGGGGCATGGCTACACAGCCACCCACCATTTCCAATGCCTGCACAGGCACAGAGTGACTCAGAGGAGGAACAACCTGAGCCAGCCCCAGTAGGCAGAAGGAGGCATACCCACTATGCCCTGGTCTTGGCAAAGAGGCAACACATAGCCCATACACTGACACAGGAGGGACCCAGGGAATAACACCTCTCTCTGACTCTCACATACAGTAAGAGGGATGCCAAACATTACACTACCTGTGCTAATCCATGTGTAGGGAGTGTACTATGTGCATCTGACATAGGCAGCCCTGCAGCACCACTCTCAATACTGGGACACCCACAAGGTAAGTGACTCACACAATCCAGTCATGGGGGGGGGTTCATTTACCCAACAACAGTCACAGCTAGCAGGACAAGTGTAGACAAACACAAACAAAGGCTGTGCTATGGCCTCTGAATGATGCCTATGGGTAACCTCCCTCCCCAGACCTACACAGACAGAATACAGCAGGTTAGGCAGTGGGACTTTAGTTCTGAAGGGTAGGAAGTCAGAAACTAATATGTAGGTAAATCAAAGCTAAGATCTGTAGTACACTGGTAAGCCTCTAGTCTGCATGATAGGTTAGAATACTGAATGAAATGGAGTACCTGACATACCAGCACAGTCATAGCAAATGTGTACAAGTGTCAGGTGTGTCTCCCCATCCTACGTAGTAATGTAAAAACAGTCAGGTGCCCACCCCAATCCTGTGTAGAAATGTAGAACTAGTCAGGTGTGCCCCGCCATCCTACGTAGAAATGTAGTAACAGTCAGGTGTACCCCCCATCTTGTGTAGAAATGTAGAAATAGTAGTCAGGTGTGCCTCCCATCCTATGCAGAAATGTAGTAACAGTCTGGTGTGCCCCCCCAATCCTGAGCAGATATGTAGAAATAGTCAGGTGTGCCCCCCAATCCTGTGTAGGAATGCAGAAACAGTCAGGTGTGCTCCCCCCAACCCTACTTAATTATGTAGTAATTGTCTGGTGTGGCCCCCTCAATGTGATGTACGCACATTTTAACAGTCAGGTGTGCCCCCCCACAACCCTATGTAGAAATGTTGTAACATGTATGTGTAGGTCAAATATCAGTGGAGCACAGATGCACAGAGGTGGCCAAGGTAGCAGGATAGGTTGTAGCATCTGTACAATATGCAGGTATGTGTGTGTTAGGTTGGTGTGTGTCCTATACTGTGTGAGAGTGGTCGGTATATATGCATGGTGAGGTAAGCCTGGTGGCCATTGCCCACTACCAATGATGACAGGGACAAGTCCTCACAACTGCAGTGCCATATACAATACCCATCAATATAGCACAAGCTAGCAGTAAGCCATTGCAAAAATATGGTGGTAATATGTGTCACCATCTGAAAGACTGACATGGCATGGCTGTTGGTCTACATATACAAGTAGTACACAGGGGAAAGTGCCCCAGACATACAGTATATATTGTGTCACTGTGAAATGGACACACCCTTGGAAACATACATACAGGTATGCATCACATTATTTGGTCCTGTAGTAGGGGATACTAGTGTTTTCTGCCCAAAAATTTGCAGATCACAAAGGAGGTAGGACTAATGTATTGGGAAACAGCTGATGTACCTGCACATGCAAGCATAACTGGAATGCTCAATGCATATCTGTGTGTCACATACAAGTAGTGTCCATAGCACACATGCACCCAGCTCATGCAAACACCACCCACAGGCACCTCTCTGGGCATATCCCTGCTGCGGGGAATGGGTAAAGTAAGACCCCACTTGTATATGTCAATAGCAAAAGATTGCAGCATGCAGTCCAGGTGCCCCATGCAGGTGTGCACTAGAGGTAGGTAGCACCCTGCCAGCATCCACACCACTTGAGCAAAACTGTTAGGAGGTATTGTTATGAACACCTATTACACCTACCCTGTCACCCCAGGGGAATATACTGTATGGTGGTCTGGGACTGTAGGACTGACAGAATGCAATGGCCTGCCACATCTGGCATGCAGCAACACCTAATGCCCCACAGGTGGCTGCCAAATGCCTGTGTCTCACACATACTGACAATGCATGTTATGTCACGGACACCTAAATAACAACATAACACACTCCACATAAGCCATATGCAAGGCCATGTGGACAAACCACAGTACCATGTCCACCATGTCCACTGCATGAACTGTGGATCAACACTAACACACACCTGTGATGAGGCGATACTCTTAGGGAAAATATCAGAGAATGTATGCATGATGTACGGAAGAGGTTAGAATAACAGAGGGAGGGGTGGGAGCATGGACAGCATGGACTGTGCTGGGTCTGACACCACACTGTGTGCACACACTATCCTTGGCTGCAAACACATACATGGGTGGCTACAAACCTGCCCGTACACCACAATAGGGTAAATGTCCTAACCCATGGCCCCTGCCCCTGGCTGACCTGTGCGAATCTGTACAGCTTTGAGGCATTGCCACAGCAAGCTAAGCCCATACTGTCATGCTGATGGGTGTACAAGTATGGGATCTTCTGCCAGTACTGTACCAAGGTGCTGAACCAGATACACAAACCCAGCACCAAGTGTCTGCAGCTCCCCCTCCAAAATGCATAACTTACCATGAATACTTAGGTGTTTGACCACAATACTGGACGTATATGCAGTCACCCTTGTCTCTCAAGACATCACTGTGAGCAAGAATGTCCACCTGAAATTACACGAGGACAGAAAACATAGCTGTGTATAACAGTACACGTCTGGAATATCTCTGCTAACAGCAGTACCATGCAGCTGAATTAGCACAGACACAATCACCTACAGTACACACTATCCCCTGCACAGTTTGTTCCCATATTGCCAAATGATCGACAGATACCCTGCAGAAACAGTATGCTACCTGTAGGTGTAAAACACTAAGGTCTGCACTGCAGTGCAAACTACCTGGACTCGATCCACACATTCAATACAGACAGGCATACTGGGCATGCTCACACACTTAGAGAAATGAAAGCAATGTCAGTCAACAACATACTGAAAGGTCATACTGGGCATGCTCACACACTTAAACAAATGAAGGTCATGACTGCAAACACCAGTGGACCAGACACATCTGGAAGTCACAGATGTTAGTGCAGACACTTCTCAGTATGCACCATTCATGCTTTGCACACACAGTGGATAGGAATACAGACATGTATCTAAGGACAACATACTATAATAAGCCAAAAGTAGATGTACATATATGTGTGGAAGAGGGTTACTGTGACAAGGAGCCATCCAGGCCTGTCTCACCCAGCACACAGCCAAAGGGTCACAACAACATGAGGTTTAGATGTCACTCACTGTAGATACTAGCCACCGGTATCTGTCAGCATTACAGACTATGTGGTGTAAGTGCTAGCTGTGCAACTTGACTGTACAAGGAAGTAGTCATCTAGCAGCTGTATACACGTACCTGTGAAATATGACCCTGTGTGTGCCCGCATGTAGTGTGTCAACCTCTAGATGAATGTGTTATGGCCCATTCACATACACTACCCTTCCCATAGCCCTACTATGACAAGCCTGCTGAGGTCATCCACTGTGAAATACACATTTGGGAGAATTGTAGCCCAATGATCTCCATGGTGCATCCTATAACTGCGTACTGCTGTAGTGTGATAAACTAGTTAGGTAGGAGTTCCAATCCCAGACATGACAAGTGTGTGTGCTCGCGCGCGTGTGTGTGTGTGTGTATGTGTGTGTGTGTGTGTGTGTGTGTGTGTGTGTGTGTGTGTGTGTGTGTGTGTGTGTGTGTGTGTGTGTGTGTGTGTGTGTGTGTGTGTGTGTGTGTGTGTGTGTGTGTGTGAGAGTGTGTGTCTGTCGGTGTAGAGAACAATGCCTTTTAGGGTAGTCACACTCCTTACAATTCAAATGCTCTACTTTGGTAAGGCTGCTTATGTCACCCACCTAGAAATACACCTCTGGGAAGGTTATAGCCCAGTAATCTTGGTAGCACATCCCATAACAGCGTACTGCTGTAGTATGATAAAATAGTTAGGTTGGAGTTCTAATCTCAGACTTGGCAAGTGTGTCTGTGTGTGTGTGTGTGTGTGTGTGTGTGTGTGTGTGTGTGTGTGTGTGTGTGTGTGTGTGTGTGTGTGTGTCCCTGTCTGTGTAGAGAGCAGTTCCTTATAGGCTACTCACACTCCCTACAATTCGAATGTCCTACTTTGTCAAGGCTGCTGATGTTATCCACCTAGAAATACACCTCTGGGAAGGTTGTAGCCCAGTAATCTCCATAGCACCTACCATAACTGCATACAGCTGTAGTGTGATAAATAGTTAAATAGGAGTTCTAATCCCAGGCATGGCAATTGTGTGTGTGTGTGTGTGTGTGTGTGTGTGTGTGTGTGTGTGTGTGTGTGTGTGTGTGTGTGTGTCTAGAGAGCAATGCATTTTAGGATAGTCACACTCAGTACAATCCAGCAATCCAAATGCCCTACTTGACAATCTTGCTGATGTCATTCACTGTGATATACACATTTGGGGAAGGGGCACTCCAGCAATCCCAGTGGTGTGTCCTATAACAGCATCATGCTGTAGTGTGATATAGAACTCTGGTAGGGATTCTATTCCCACACATGGCAGGTGTGGATGTTTTGTGTGTGTTTCTAAGTCTGTGTAGGGAGCAATGCATTTTAGGCTAGTCACACTCAGTACAATTCAAATGCTCTACTTTGGCAATCCTGCTGATGTCATTCACTGTGAAATACACATTTGGTAAAAGAATACTGCAGTAATCCTTGTGGTGCATCCTGTAATGGTGTAGTGCTGTAGTGTACTATACTAATTAGGTAAGAGTTCTAATCCCAGACATGACAGGTGTGTGTGTGTGTGTGTGTGTGTGTGTGTGTGTGTGTGTGTGTGTGTGTGTGTGTGTGTGTGTGTGTGTGTGTGTCTATGTGTTTGTCATTCGTATCCTGTTTGGAGGTGGTTGTGAGTATGTAACAACTGGACTCAATGTGAATCGGGTTTGCAAACTTCTTATAGGGTGGGCCAAGTATATATCACAGTGTCCACTGTACAGAGTTAACAGATGTGAAATAGCCGAGAGGCTGGGGTGCAAATCCATACCCCTAAATGTGACATCAATGCCAGCTGAACAACGTTAGCAACACTTGTACTACCCAGGGAATACTTTCAACCCATGTCTTATACACACACACTTGCCTAGGTAACAGCCGCTATGTTGGTAGTACCCTGTATATTTCCCACTGATAGTAACCATGGTGTGATTGCGGTGGGCTACAGAGGGCATGGCACCCTCTCCATCAGTCCAATAGGCATTAACATGCTGACAGTGCACCTCCCACATGTTCCCCATTGGACACCTGCAACACATGTGGTGCCATCAAATGTGACCCACAAAGGACATACCATACCTGAAACACAATCCCGGTATGGACAAATGCCACTGACACCAAGGAATACAGGCATCATGCTATCAATGTAGGTGCAGGGTCAATCTGCTCTCCATTAACAGTTCCCACCACATGAGGCCAGGACTGGCACATCTGATGATAACAATCTGTGTACACAACATGGGCCAGACACCCCAGGTACAGTTCCACATGTCACTGTACATGCATGTGGGAGGTGTACACATCCCAGACACTGTCCATATCATGGACTAAGGAACAGATACATGGCAAGCAATGCACAGCATAGGCCACATGCAATAGTCACCCAGGTGACTGGATGGTGAATACAATACCCACCTGTGCGGGCAACTCCAGATACTACACCCCTGAGTCACATTGCAGACTATTGTCATGTGGCCTGATGCCAAAGTATACCCATCAGCTAGCCTTGTATAGCTGACTGGCACCATTGACTGCAACACACCCATGAAGCAGTGCACCAATGCATTTCTGTACTGTCACCTCTGTCTGTGGGTGTGTGTGTGTGTGTGTGTGTGTGTGTGTGTGTGTGTGTGTGTGTGTGTGTGTGTGTGTGTGTGCGTGTGGTGTATGATGCGTATGACCACATTAACAATCACTACAACCCCATTGGCATACTGAAGCATGCTGTCTGATGTCAGACACCTCTACATATCCTTTTCATATATAACATCCGTATGACCCCTGTGGTGCATGTGATACCTGCACAGTACTGTGTTGTGGCAATCCCACTAGTGATGAGTTGTATTCCTGGCCATGCCAAGTGTGTCAATGTGTGTGCGTCCCTGTCTGAGTGTGGCTGTTTTGACATTTTCACCTATTCATGCGGATAAGCACGTGTACTACACCTACCACATAGCTACCATATCCCTGTTGCAGATGTCACTCACCATTAAATATACATTCTGAGGGCTCCCCAACATGTAACCTATGTAGCGCATCCAATAACTGCATGGACATGTGATCGCACTACATTGCTGTCAGGGGTTTGATACCCTGTACTGGTAGGTGTGTGACACACACATGCTTAATGTTTACTCTCCTACCCCTCACTGGCTTTTCTGTGCTTCTGTCTGCCTCCCTCACTACCTCTCTGGTGGATGTGGAGACTTACACCTGCATTGCTTAGGCAGCAGCATGTGTATTTTAAGTGATACTCAGGATCAGCTGATGGCCTCTGCATGAATTGCAACCCTCCTCTAGCCCTCCTCTGATTGCATGTGGAACAGCTGTGGTAACATTAACATAGCCAATTGCATGGAAACACACACCGATATCTAGGAACATCATGTTGGTGTTGGGTCTTTCATTCACTGTGAGCTGGAACTTGATCTGTTGTTTGGCAAACAGCATCTCAGATGGATAGAGGATTTACCTCTAACAACATACACTGTGGAAACAGGCCAACACACAGGAGGGGGATGTGCCTGACCTGACTACAGACTGTAAGTGCTGCTATACAGCATTTGGTGTAATGTTGGTTTAACAGGGTATGTGTGGATATGGCTGTACTACATGTTTTCATACCTGCCATGTCAGTGCTATGTTTTTGAGGGAACACCCATCTGTGGGGTCATCTGCAGACTGGCCAGTGTGTGGTACCTTTTGTTTCATGTGTTACCCACAGAGCACCTATCTGTGAACTGCAGAAGGTAGTGTGTGGATTGCAGTCTGTAGATGGTGACAGCCTTGAGAGTTACTGACTTCATATCCCTAATAGGACATATGTTGCAACAAACCCTGTTACAACAATAAATGTATGAGGTTATCACAGCAACATGTCAATATTGGCCCTGTGTATGTGCCTCCAGCCACAACCCTGTCAAATTTTGAACATATATCATGCAGTAAGGGGTGCATATGCACTGTACACCATAATTAGTGAGATCATATCTGATAACAAGCCAGCGAGATATCAGGCTGCTACACATGTTATGTATAATAGGGATTATATCTCATAAAATCTTCTAAGGCCAGCTTCGAGAGAAAAATTGCACAGGACACTAAGGATAATCCCAAGGCTTTCTTTAGTTATGTTAGAAACCTGGGTGGGAATTCCCAGATATGCTCAGAATTAGTCCAAAATGACAAAAAATACACCGAACCCACAAACATTGCCAACATCCAAGCTGACAGGTTCAGCGCAAACATACCCCCCCACCAAAAGGGCAAATATCTACTCCCAGCAGAGTGCTGCCCCCCTGACATCTCAGATGCTCAGGTAAGAGCTGCCTTCTCCAAAGCAAAAAGCACAGCATCAATGGGACCAGACGGTGTCCCTGGCTGCGTCCTACATGAACTCCAAGAAGAGCTAAACCCAAACATAAAACTACTGTTCAATCTCAGCCCTACTACAGGATATGTACCCAAAGAGTGGCGTACAGCAACAGTGGTCCCTCTCCACAAAGGTGGTGCCTCAACGGATCCTGGAAACTATAGCCCCATAAGCCTGACTAGCTTGGTCTGCAAAGCTATGGAAAGGATCATCATGGAGCTCATACATAAAGATATTGGGGACCTACAGACACTGGATCCTACCCAGTTCGGCTTTGTTAAGGGCAGATCCTGCCTCTTAAACCTGGTCGATTTCTTTGAAACAGTCACCAAGGCCATTGACGAGGGGAAGGTGGTCCACACAGCCTACCTGGACCTCGCAAAAGCCTTCGATACAATACCCCACTCGGGCATTATAAATAAGCTCACCAGCTTAAATATAAACCCTTATGTCACTAGATGGGTTGCAAACTGGCTCAAGGACAGAACCCATATGGTTAGAATTGCTGGAGCCATGTCAGACTCCAAACCAGTTACAAGTGGAGTCCCACAAGGCTCAGTCCTGGGACCTCTCTTGTTCGGTATATATTTCTCGGAAGTACAGGCCAACATGGAAGGACTGTGGCTGACCAAGTTCGCAGATGACTGCAAACTGGGCGCCATAATCGACTCTCCAGCCGACACAAGCATCCTCCAAAAGGGTCTCATAGAAACAGACAACTGGTGCCAGAGCTATGGCCACAAGCTAAACACCAAAAAGTGTATAGTCATCCCCTTTGGCAAAAACAAAGTGCCCACAAATTACCACATAGGTGATAGTCCATTAAGTACAGAAGAAGTAATTAGGGACCTGGGGACCCAAGTTGATAGCAATCTCTCATTTGACAGCCACGTGGCCAAAGTAGTTAGAAGAACATTTTATATAGCCCACCTAATCATGAAGGGATTCACATCTAGATCAGGGGAGGTCATCGTGCCTCCTTACTCATCCCTCATCAGGCCCATAATTGAGTGCAATGCCCCTTTTGGGATGTACATTACCAGACACCTGCAGCAACTGGAAAGACCCCAAAAGTATCTCACCAAGAGGATCAAAGGGCTCAAACAGATGCCATATGCTGCCCGGTTAAAGAAACTCCAGCTCTACTCAGTGACATACCGCCTGCTCAGAGGTGATCTGTGCCTGACGTATAAAGCCATGTTCAACCCGGTATTAATGGACATGCTGCACCTCAGAAAATCCAAATCCCATTGAGCTACGCGCTCGAGAGACTTGAACCTCAGCACTGAAATAAATAGGACATGCTGGAGGGACAGATTCATAACCCAGAGGCTTCCTTCACTCTGGAATAAAATCCCAGTCCAGGTTAGGCAGAGTCCCTCATTAACTCCCTTCAAGAGGAATCTTGATGAGTGGATGGGAGATCGTAGGTTTACCCCAGGTATCACTTCTGTGTCACTGTTAGACAGAGGCACAGTATACTAACCTCGAAAAAGGGTATAGCAAAATTCATTTAAAATGGGTGGCGAAAGCCAAACCCACTCTGGCTAGGCTTATAAATGCCCTAGGGCAGATAGCCTAGTATGTACCTATGAACCTATGAACCTATCTGATGACATAATCTGGACATTATGTGGTTGTGTGTACAGTATTGAGGTCTTTGTACTTATGGTGATTGTCAGCAGTGTGTGTATTGTTAATATATACCTTGGCCTGTGTACAGACTATGGTAGATGTCATTTTTCTTGGTCCTGTTCTATCTGATGTTACATGCTGCTCCACTGTATGTTATCTTATCGACTGACATGTTTGTAGGGCCATACACGCACATGTCCGATACCACATATAGGCATTGGAGCACACTGCGTAGTGGCCCAATATATGTAGGGTTAGTGTGTGAGTGGCACATATGAGGTTGTTGTTGAACAGATAGTCCATATGCTGTAATAATAATACACTAGCATGCCATATGTGGCTGTTGCTGTGCTCAAATTGGTTGTGGTTATGCACTTTCACACAGGTGTATGTTACTCTGTGCTGTGGCATGCCTGTAGAGCCTGCTATATATGCGGGTACATGTGCATTCCCCCATTGGAAATGTAGGCCAGTGTTGGACCGGTCTGCCTGTAGCCTGCACAGTGCTTTGTTACATGCCTAGCAGCTTAGTGTACTTACCCAGTGAGATGTAATGTCCAGATGCTTGCTAGATGTACTGCTGCTGGGCCACCATAACAGTCATGTATGTCAGACAGAGCAGTGGGATGCTGTACAGATGTATGTCAATATCTAGTGGGTAGTATGTGGCCATGGCACCTCTGTACCAGCAATTATTATGTGGCAGGACAGGCAGGGATGTATGAATGCATAACCGATGGGGGCACATGTATACCAGTAGTTACGTATTATACCCATCTATATGGCTGTTAACATCCACATTGTCAGGATTGGTCCACATGTCTTGCACTAAGGAGTTATGTGTATACCCTTTGTTGGGAGGGTGGACTAATGGTTAAGGTGCTTGCCTTACAAACACAAGATGCAGGGTTTGAGTCTCACAAGGGATAATTGGCTAAGCTTAAAATGACTCGCAAGGGCAGTTAGCCTAGTACTAATCTATGAATCTATGAATCTCTGGACTGTCCAGAATATGTCAGACTGTCCACATAAATTGGCCATTATCTCTGCTGTAGTCCACAGGAGCATTACGTGCTAGCAGTGATACATCTCTTTACACTACAGACTATAAGGGCTGAGGTAGAGTTACACTCCATGTTCAGGACATATGGTGAAGATATATGTACATATAATTATCCAGATATCTATATAGACATACACATATACATATCAACATACATAGATGGATATGTATATATACATAGCTAAAATAAACACCCAGATATATACATATACAGAGCAATATATGTCTACACATATACAGATAGAGATACATATGCACATATATGTATGGATATCTACATATATATTGACAGTAGTAGGTATATCAGACTAGATATGTATGCACATATAGTTATTGATATCTACATATATACCAACGTAACTAGGCATATCTGTACACATATGATGTGCATACGTATATAGCTATATATACATATATGTATATCTATATATATACATATATGTATATGAGAGTGCTACAGAATCCTGAAATCCCAAAGTCCTGAAGACCATCAGGAGTGAGCTGCCTTAAGGTATATGGATGTACATTACCATACAATCCACCTTGGTTAAATGCAGGCCTACTGCCTCCTGCCATACAGACTGTTCTGTTTGTCAGTGTGCTTGTGATGGTGTCAGTTGTGCCTTGTTATGTACCAGTTACATCCCATTGTGTCAACTGAGGTCTTTACCCCCAAGGGATTGTCTACAGCGTGTAGATTGTGGCTGCTGAACTATACATCTGCATTACTTACTGTTGATTATTTGGTATCCTGTGGCCCAATCTGTCTTTACTATTGTACTACAGATGGTCTTAGCCTAGACAGCAACATTAGTTAACTTTTCCAGACTACTGTATTAGTATAAATGTTTCACAGTTGCATTACTCAGTTTATATGGATATCCATGTCTAAACAGCTATACCGCATGGCATATACAACTGTAAAGTATACAAATAAAGCTTTCCCATTTATGCAAACCTGTGTGTGGTGTTATATCCTTTGATTTTTTGATTTCTCTGTGGGTATATGTTGCACGCAATGATTGTCATGTGTATGGGTGGCTCATACAGTCTCCAGTTGGTAAGTTGTTAACTGTAGGAATAGTGGCTGTTCCATATTGTGTGCACCTACTACATATGTATCTTACTATACATATCTCTATGTGTGTATGTGTAGTTAGATACATATATATATATATATATATATATATATATATATATATATATATATAGATATAGATATATATATATATCTTTATCTACATATATGTGTCTGTGTATATGTATGCTAGGGATTCCCATCTCATGTCAGGTCCTGGTTATGGGATCTGCAACACTTGATAGTGTTTTGCAGGGTGGACGTGTTTGGCTATGGGGGGTATACCTATTCATACAAGACGTATATTGTTTGGGGCCTCTCAACCCCATTAATGGTGTATGTGGACATATATGTTTTTGTTATTTTCCCATTGTTATCTACAGATGCATGTCTGTATGTATATATATATATATATATATATATATATATATATATACTTACATAAATATAACTATGTCTGTATATACCTACATTGCCTACATATATATATATATATATATATATATATATATATATATATATATATATATATATGCTTACATATATATAACTTGCTGTATATATTTAGACATATAGATGTAGACATATATCTATAGATGTAGTCATTAGTATGCATATGTGTGTGTGTACGTGTGTGTGTGTGTGTGTGTGTGTGTGTGTGTGTGTGTGTGTGTGTGTGTGTGTGTGTGTGCGTGTGTGTGTGAGTGTGTGTGTCTATATATATATATATATATATATATATATATATATATATATATATATATATATACACATATATATATATATATATATATATATTTATATATATATATATATATATATATATATATATATATATATATATATGTATATATATATATGTTTTTTCTATTTAGATATTAATATATATGCACATACATCTACATGTTGAACTACATTTCCTGTACTGTTGAATGACTGGGCTGGATGATATGTTTGTGAAAACATCAGGGTTATGTATATCTGACATGGCTTAGTGGTAAAGCACTTTGGCAATTGTGTGCAGGGTCCTGGTTTCGAGCCTCGCAAAGGCTGTGGATTTTTGTGTTGCTGGGCAAAACAAGGGCTTTTGGATACAGAGTTATTAATGTACTTTTGAGCAGTTTTAAGTGGATTTGCCCAGGTTTGCATGGAGGTAAGCACTGCTCTGGGTCTGATTAAGTTCACTTACTTATAGTGTTCGAAAGCACTTACATAAAAAGTTTTTGTTGGAGTACACCTTTGCCATTGTTGTTTTTCCGGTTACGTCTTCTTGTATTCAGTTAGCTTCTAAATTGCTTAATCAGTGTAGGCATTGCTTACCCCATGCAAACAGGCTGAAACCCACTTACTGCTACTTAAAAGTGCTTACTTCTACTTATCCCCACGCTTATTTCTTTAAAAGAAAAGAAAAAAAGGCTTGATAGGAAAGTGGTGAAAAAGGGGCACAAAGAGGGAAAGACAGTAGGGAAAATAGCTAGGGATGTGCAGAAAGGGTGTGGGGAAGGTCCATAGCTTCCCATTTCTTCTACAGCAACAGCTGTGCATATACACTGAATTTGGAGGTAGATTTGGACAGTCAAACCCCTGGCAGGGGGTGAGGACAACAATAATAAGTTGTGATGCCAATTAGATCAGATTACATGTGTCCAGTGGTCACATGTGCGAAATGGACACCTATGTATGGGTTGAGATTTTCTTTTTTGGGAACAGATTGCCCTATTTTTTTTTCAGGTCAGACTGGGATGTTGGGGAGGGGTAGTAGGTGTATTTGGGGAGGTAGGTTGGGTAGGTTAACAGACAAGACAAACAAGATGCATACAGGAGCAGTATATGACACATGTGGGGGGTAAACACCTTAATGGGGAGGGGTGTTGGGAAATCGGGAGCCCATGAGCCCCTAGTGGAAACAGTGGTATTGAGGTCCTTACCCGTGGGTAGTCACCACTGCACCTTCACAGCCCCGATGGTGGCTTTGCTGGGGGCTGAGTTGCAGTGCCAGACTGACACTTTAGTTGTTACACACGGCCCTTGAGCTGGCGTAGAAGATCAGCAAGTTGCTGGTTGAGCTCTCTATGCACCATGACCCCGGCCTGGTGACGGGTGAAAGGTTCCTGTCCATGCCCACTCCCGGGGGGGGGGGGGCAATCCCCATCCCCTGAGGTGGTTCCACCCGAAGGTGGTGCAGGACCAACGGACAGGGAGGTCCCGGGTTGGGCCCCAGACATGCTGGTGCCCAGTGCCATGGCCAGCTGATGTGGAACAGGTGGGTCCACTGGGACCAGCCTACCCCAAATGTGCTATAGTGTTAAGATTTCATCATCATATGTGGGTTAGTAATAGTCAACACATTCCAGGGTTAGGAATAACAGCATGCATAGATATTCCCATTAACCCAGACACCAGATACGGAACAATTGCATAGCAAAACAGAAAACATGCATATATGGGACCACAGTGGTAATAAGAATAGCATGCAAGTACATTGATGGCACCATGCCACCAATGTTGGAATAATTCATTATAGCACATGCATGGGAACAATTAAAATATTTATCAAACAATTGAACATTATGAGAACATAGGTGTCATTACATACCAGTCGGGGTGGGTATGATGATTATTGTTGGAGATAGGGTGGGGGGGGGAGAAAGATGTCAATTAACAACTAGTATATTCCTGTACTCCACATTACTTTCCTAGTCAGTGCTGTTATCTGTACCTTACAAGTCTGACTACACTACCCTATAGTCTTAGTTTGGACAGTGATATGGCTGTTGTCATCATTATACATGAACTGGTTTTACTTGCAGTATACACCTCTTACCTGGTTTACCTGTGGAGGGAATGTTTGTTAACACTAACTGTTTCTACACATACTCCCAGATTCTTGGTTGATGTTGTGCACATAGCTATCCAACTCTTTCTGCACAGACTCTGGCCATGTGTTGACCACATGCAGGTGTGCCAAGACATATCTAGAATATTGCCCTCTTCAACCTTTAGTGACCTGGCACACACATATACATGCTTTCCTATGCAATTATATTATGAAGCACATTGTGGGTGCCAGTGATCAGTGATACATTATTATTCAGGGAAACTGCAACACTCACAATTATTCCCTACAATACCAGAGTGAACAGTATCAGTACAGGTTATAATGATCTTTATTTCTCAGCACAGTGTTAGTATCCAATGTACCTGTGGGAGCAATGTTTGTTAGCACTACTTGACTGTTGCCAAACAAACTTCCAGATTATACATTAGTATTATGCACATACATCTCACTCTGTTACTGTACACACTCTGGTCACAGCTTGACAACATGGGGATGTAGATAAGACATACTTGGCTTATTACTCTCCTAACAGTTTTGGGGGTTGCTACAGTGACAGGTTTGCTCTCATAGATGTTTGACAATCACTTGTATTCCTTGTTTGCTGGCTAAACATCTGGGATCCCACAGACATACCAGGGGGACAGGCAGCAGATATAGGCCCATATACTGGACATTCTGGCCTCATCTGTGCAGTTTTGGGGTATGATTCTGTATGCAGCCTACTTCCACTCCCAGGATTCATACCATGGCTGTGTCTGTTACAACCTAAACACTGTCCATCACAGTTGTGTCTGCTATATAGACATTGCTGTATATCTCCTATCTGGTTTCTGTCTTATTAATCCCCTGTGCTTTTGCATTCTGACCTTCTATTACAACACTCATACAGATTTCCTATGTAGTTATATTTTGTAGGACAGTGTGGGCAACAGTGATGTGCAATGTCTCATTATTCAGAACAATTGCGTCAGTCACAATGCCATACAATACCAATATAAACAGTACCAGTACTGGGTATCATTCTTGTATTTCTGGGCACAGTGTTGGTATCTGGCAGACCTCTGGGAGGAATGTTTATTAGCACTACCTGAATGTTCCCACACACACAGTACTAGATTCCACATTACTATTACGCATATACATCTCACTCTGTTACTGTAGAGACTCTGACCACAGCTTCACAAGTTGGGTTGTAAATGGGACATACATGGCTTCTTAGTCTCATAAGGTATTGGGGAGTTACTAGTGTGTCAGCTTTGTTCTCACAGATGTGTGTCAATCAGTTGTATTTCCTGTTTGTTGCCTATATATCTGGGATCATCCCACTGATTTCCCAGGGGGACAGGTTGATAGGCAACATATATGGGCCACTTTACTGGACATTCTGGACATATCTGTACAGTTGTGGGGTATGATTCTGTATGCAGAGTACTACCACTGGCAGGATTCAAACCATGGCTGTGTGTGCTAAAAAACAACAGTTCACATCTCGGTTGCAAGTGCTATTCAGGTTTTGGTGTTTGCATTTTCCCTGTTTTCTGTCTATGTGTCTCTCAGTTGTACTAACTGGCCTCTGGAGATTACACCTGTCATATACAGGCATTACTACACATTCAATTTATGGTGCACGGTGTGGGTAACAATGCTTAATACAACAGTACTATTACATGATTGCGAATATACATTACCATATGATACCAGAGTATACACGTGCAGTCAAGCAGTTAAATATTTATTGTCAGGCTATTACACTTTTATTTAAATACAAATTATATGAGACTCTTCCTGCCATATTCTCTAGTGTATGCAGTACTTGCCTTGCACAATACAGGTTTTATACAGGCAACTAATTTACTACTACTTTTAGTTTTATTTCCTATGACAGTAAATGTATGAGTATTACTGACATGCATTGCATCACAACCTCGCCAGGCGACTGACGTGGGCCTCCTGGTTTGTGGCCCACTCCATCGCAGTTGTGGGGGACATAAGAGGAATATTTAGCCATACCTATCCATGATATACCTGAGCTGGCAATTATTACACACATAGTGGGGTGATACTTACACACATCTGGAACATCCCCTGCCGTTCTAGCCTCTTGGATCCACTGCTCCAAGAGGTCCCCCTTGCGCCACTTCAGGTCAGCACAGTGATGCCTGACCTGCTCACCAGTTCAGGGTATGCAGTGGCACTGGTGAGGTCATGGAAGAGACAGTCCCAGGCCTCCGCCTTATATTGGGAGCCTGTTACTGGCCCTGCAGCAGTCTCTGATCATGGTCTTTGACAAGAAGTCCTGCCATGACTCTGGACTCCTAGATGCACCAGTGCTGCACCCAAAAGTGCACACCTTCTCCCCTTCCTGACATGGTGCCTGCAAGGGGAAGCTACAACCGGTTATGAGATGTATTCCCATCTCTTGGGTTTAAGTAGTGCCGATTTCCCATACTTTTCCATGATTGGCTGGTTTTGAAAAGGCTAGGCTATGGGCAAACCTGCTTACCTAGGGTTGGCATTGTTTAAAGAGGTATAACACTGGACACAGTGAGTTAGCTGGCCTACACATTGCTTACACCTCCTATGCTGGCCTGTGCAATGCTTAGATTAGACTTTGCATTATAATTCCTTTTTGGCAATGATTTATTATTCATTACACCTTATATGTATGCAGGGTATCCATGATTCATGTGTACATACACTGTATGGGGTCCTTGTGTTTTATTGGGGATTTCAACATTCTATTACAATCGTGCCTGACTTCTGGCCTTACTGCTGTACTCCAGTTCACATATTTATGTTATGTAGTAGGTTAAGGCATATATGTCTGTATACTGATTCTTTTCACAGGTTCAGTTTGGTTTTACTATGATGAAATAATATAGAAGAAAATGCACTGAGCTAACACACTATAAATGTTTATTGGTAGATAAAAACAAAAAACAAAATGGTGAGCGCTTTCATAACATAACGTTGTTTCATCAGACAAAGTAAAAAGCTAACACTCTATTTAAATAGTCAAACATCCATTACTCAATTGACTAATTAAAGCTAGCAAGCTGTACAGAATCTATAATCAAGGAAAGCTTACCACAGTGAATCCTACAATGAGAGTACTATGCATATTATGTAACACACATTTACTGAAAAACTAAAACATATATAAACACACTATATATAGTGTAGAAGACCATATACATACACATATCAATTAAAACAAAGACAATATAAAAAGTAAGACATATGAAAGCCTAAAAACATCTAAAATGTCTGCTAAAAGATCTTAAAATCAGTGCATAGGTGGTCTAGCCTTTAAAAAGGGGACTAAGGTAGTGGCAGCATTCAATCTAGGAAACTTCTCAGTATTAAGCTTCAATATCCATTTTTGCTCATACCCCTCTGTTATATTCTCTGTGTCACCACCCCTAGGGTTCATATAAATATGTTGCAAAACCAAGAATTTAAAAGAATGTAAGCGACCATTAAACATAACATGACAGGCCAAAGCACTAGACTGTTTACAGTTGGTAATATCTCTCACATGTTCTAAAATACGATCTTACCAACTGTAAACAGTCTAGTGCTTTGGCCTGTCACGTTATGTCTAATGATCGCTCACATTCTTATAAATTCTTGGTTTTGCAACATATTTATATGAACCCTAGGGGTGGTGACACAGAGAATATAACAGAGGGGTATGAGCAAAAATGGATATTGAAGCTTAATGCTGAGAAGTTTCCTGGATTGAATGCTGCCACTACCTTGGTCCCCTTTTTAAAGGCTCGACCACTTATGCACTGATTTTAAAATCTTTTAGCAGACATTTTAGATGTTTTTAGGCTTTCATATGTCTTACTTTTTTATATTGTCTTTGTTTTAATTGATATGTGTATGTATATGGTCTTCTACACTATATATAGTGTGTTTATATATGTTTTAGTTTTTCAGTAAGTGTGTGTTACATAATATGCATAGTACTCTCATTGTAGGATTCACTGTGGTAAGCTTTCCTTGATTATAGATTCTGTACAGCTTGCTAGCTTTAATTAGTCAATTGAGTAATGGATGTTTGACTATTTAAATAGAGTGTTAGCTTTTTACTGTTGTCTAATGAAGCAACTTTATGTTGTGAAAGCGCTCACCATTTTCTGTTTTTTGTTTTTGTCTACCAATAAACGTTTACAGTGTGTTAGCTCGGTGCATTTTCTTCTATTTTGTCGATTTTTCTGCACCTTGCTTTTCCCCACGACCGTTTTTGTTTTTATTTTACTATGATGAAGACTTGTCTACTGATACATCATTCATCTGTACTTCTGGGATGGCTTGGTGGTTAACTACTGTGACTATAATATATAGGGTCCTAGGTTTGAGACCTGGATGGCTGTTTATTTTGTTAATGGGCAGAACAAGGGCCGTTGGATACAGAATGATTAAGGCACTTTTGAGCATTTGTAAGTGGGTTTGTGCAACGATAAGCACTGCTAACCTCCGGTTACATCGACTTACAGAGAGTTAGATTCAGAATTGCTTAACCTGTGTGCGCACTGCTTACCCCCGTGCATACAGACTTAAGCTCACTTACTAGTGAATAAATATGTTTACTACTGCTTATTGGTGCTTAAACCTGCTTGCTAGTGCTTTATTCACTATGATCCTAACATCTCACATGCGCATTTATTGCAGTACTCCAGTTCATAAATATATGTTATTTAGTGGGTTATTCAACATAAATATTAGTCATAACATACTTTGCAATGGAAAGTGCTGCAGTGGGACTCGAACCAGGAATGCCTGCTTGTAAAGGGAATGCTTTGCCCACTGCACTATTGCTATGCTATTTCATTTGCATATATCTGCCTTGTTATCCTCTTTAGCCATTTAAGCTGCATTAACCGTAGCTTACGGTTAGCTTTAATTGGATTAAAAAAAAATAAAGGGTTTGTTTATTTTATTTCTGTATACTTTTGCTCTTGTACACAAGGGGGACTATTGGTGGGGATATGCTGACACCAATGAGCGGTCTCGCTCATTTCTTACCCCTTTCTGCTGTTCTTCATTGCAGGGGTGTGTATATTCTGAGAACTCTGCTCTGAGACATGCCCCCTGCACTCTCACATGCTCTGTGTAAGATTAGGAGCTCAGGCAGCGCGCCTCATTACTATGCATGGCGTGCTGCCATCCTGCTCCTAAACGGCCGCCTCCGTGCAGGACTAAGCTAGTCCTGCATGGAGGAATAGTAAATCCGGAGGATTATCTTTACTCAAATTGATATCCAAGTAGGATATGGCATCCCTGTGGAACTCACTAGTGAATTTGAGAAAGTCTGTAGTGGTGTTGATGAAAGACATAAATTCTGTAAAAATAGATGTGTTGCCCTTGAAAATGATAAAAATATCCTCAAGGAAATGTGTGTAGTAATGAAGATATTCCTGGAAAGGATTGTTCTTGAAAATATATTCCTTTTCCCAATACACCATGACTAAATTAGAGAAACTGGCCCCACACAGTGACCCCATGGTGAACCCCTTAGTCTGCAAATAATACGATTTTTCAAACAAAAAGAAATTATTTGTGAGAATTTTAATTTGTTTAAATTGTTCATTTTGTGCATTAATCTATGTTACTACTTTTACAAAGTATTTATATTTAAATAGATGAATTTTAACATCCTTATGGTTCATAAGAATGGTTTTACATATTTATTCAGTTTTAAACAGGACTTAGTACATACATACACATGTATCTTTATACCTATTCAGTCCCTTGTTTTGATTACACATTTTTTCACCGCACATTTTTATCTTTCGTCACCATAATATTAATAATAATTTTTTTGTAATTTTTATTTATTTTTATCTAATTTCTTATCTAATTTATTAATATTCATTCATTTTTCAGTCCTATAAGTGTTATTTAACATTTTTACCAGGTGTTAGTGGCTACTTTTCCAATATACTTCTAATGTACACTTCTGAGGTATTTTTCAATGTATTTTCTATTCTTATATTATTCCAAGCTAGGTCTTTTATTTAATGTAATTAATGTTTAACTGA